>NC_046170.1:19660186-19960186 GCF_011064425.1 Rattus rattus
AAGAAGAATAACGGTCTGGAGGGACGGCTCAGTGGTTAAGAGCACTGGCTGCTCTTCCAGAGGATCTGGATTCAATCCCCAGTATTTACAAAACAATTTACAACTGTAGGTAGTTTTAGTTCCAAGGGATCCACACCATCTCCTGATGTATGTGAGTACTGCATGGATTCACAGACAAACAGGCAGGCAAAACACCTACACATTGAAAATTAGAAACAGATCTACCTGAAGACCCAGCTATACCACTCCTCCACATATACCCAAAAGATGCCCCACCATGCCACAAGGGCACGTGCTTCACTATGTTCATAGTGGCCTCATTTGTGATATCCAGAAGCTGAAAACAACCCAGATGTCCCACAATGAAAGAATGGATACAGAAAATGTGGTTCATTTACACAACTGAATACTATTCAGCTATTAAGAATGAGGACATCTTGAGTTTTGCAGGGAAATGGGTTGAACTAGAAAATATCATCCTGAGTGAGGTATCGCAGACTCAAAAGTATATGCATGGTATGTACTCACTAAGTGGATACCAGCCAAAAAAAGCACAGAATACCCAGGATACAATCCACAGAACTCGAAAAGGTTAATAAGTCATAGGGCCCAGGTGAGGATGCTTCAATCCCATTAGAGAAGGAGAAGAAACCAGAGGGTAGAGGGAGGGAGGGAACTGGGTGGGAGAGAAGAGGGACAGGGAAAAGGGGTAACAAGATCAGGTATTTGGGCGGTAACCAGGAGTGAAGCCCTGAGGGCCAGCAAAATGAATGGAAGAGGTTAGGGGAGCCTCTAGAATGTACCAGAGACCTGGGAGGCGAGAGAATCTGAAGACTCAAAGGGAGGCATGAAATGCCCAACAGTGGGGAGAAGGAACTTGTAGAATCCACCTCCAGTAAAAAGACAGAGCATCAAGTGGAGGGATGGGGTTGCCATCCCAGGGTCATAACTCTGACCCATAATTGTTCCTGTCTAAAAGAACTGCAGGAACAACAGTGGAGAAGAGACTGAGGAAAAGGAAGTCCAGTGAACGGACCCATCTCAAGGGAGCCTCCAAGGCCTGACACTATTACTGATGTTACGATGTCCTTGCAAACAGGAGCCTAGCATGGCTGCCTTCCAAGAGGCCCAACAAGCAGCTGACTGAGACAGAAGCAGATACTTACACCCAACCAATGGAGAGAAGTCGGGCACCCTTGTAGGTGAATTAGGGAAAGGCCAGAAAAAGCTGAGGAGGAGGGCAACCCCATAGGAAGGCCAGCAGTCTCAACTAACCCGGACCCCTGAGATCTCTCAGACACTGACCCACCAACCAGGCAGCATACACCAGCTGGTCCGAGGCCCTGACACATACACAGCAGAGGACTGCATGGTCTGGCCTCAATGAGAGAAGATGCACCTAACCCTTGAGAGACTTGAGGTCCCACGGAATGGGGAGGCCTGGCGGGGGCTGGGGGTTGTGGAGATGTAAGGGACATCCTCGTGGAGATGGGGAGGAGGAATGAGATGAGGAACTGTCAGAGGGAAGAATGGGATAGGGATAACGACTGGACTATAAAAAAAGATTAAGGATAATAATAAAAAAGAAATTGTGTTAGTTGCAAGAAATTGATGAAATTAGAGATTGACATTAAATGAAAAAATATATTTGGAAAGACAAATAATCATATTCACTTACACATAGCCTCTTGGTGAAATAACAAGAGACATGAAATTAAAAGGAGGGCCCATAAGGGAAGAGAAAGGAGGCGAGAAGGGCAGAGAACCATGGACCAAATACATAGTATACATGTGTGAAGATGTCGTAAAGAAACCCATGCTACAAACATCTTAAAAATTACGTTCACGGAGCGTGACCCAACCAGAGCTGGAGATTCCGTTGAGAAGTGTTGTCACGGAGAGGATCTCAGAAACACTCATTTCAGGGGGATTTTGCACCACACTAATTTTAAATGTCTTTAAAAAAATGGCCAAGGAAAATTAGATACATAGACTCTGGTTTATAACTGCTGTGTAGAAAGATTAGTTCCACAGCCTTTTGCTTTTCTAGTGGAGACAGGCGTATGCCCCGGAACCTGTTGACGCTGCCTTGCTGTATCAGGACACTGAGTATGCATGGAAGGGACAGCCAAGAGGAAAGCAAAAATGTGCACTTTGTTTCCTATATTCCAACGAGTGACTATGAACTGTGCGTTATGTTCATTCTGCTCAGTCATGTTGATGCATGCATCCTTAACATCATGCAAGAGGGTTATGCCTAGCTAGCCAAGACTTTACATATGTGTGAAAGTCTAATGGTTTTAATGTACCCATCATTACCCACACCTAAGAATCTTAAGATGGATTTGAGGACTCTAAAGTGGAGCCTAGGAGAGAAAAATTCAATGAATTTTGTTTGTTTGTTTTGGAACCTTGTTTTTAAGGCCATTTTCTTGGAGCAGGTTCCATTGATATGTCTGAATGCATGTATTTCTTTCAGGCAGATATATAATGGCCACCTGAGGATCAGAGGAGGAGAAGTCCGACAATCGCCAAGAAGGGACAGTGGTAGTCATTAATTTGGGTGGGGCTCTGACAGGAAGCAGAACCATTTTAAATCCCATGGTTAGAGGAAGATATACGATGCATAGAAGCCATACATCTTCTAAGTAATTACCTTCCAGTCCTGCTACCTTGGGAGAATCTGTATGGAAAATACTGGACCTCTGACTGAATGTGGCCTAAATACTAGATTGGATAGCTTGACCACTAACTTAGAAGCATAAATAGCATTTCAGCACAGGACTTTAAATAGGATACATATCAACAAAAACTTATTTTTCCTTTACCCCCCCCCAGTCACTTGTTTTTCACCTCTGAAAAACTTAAGTTCTTGAGAAAATGCATGAAGCTCTTACCTCATAGAGCAGCCAGCACCCTGTTTCCCACTGACCTCCCAAGTCCTGCACACCATACCCAGATGGATTGGATTGAGCACGAAGACTCTTTAGAAAGCCTAGAAAATGTATCAAAAGCCATGAGAACTAGAAGAAACAAGAAGTTTTTTTAAAAAAAATACGAGATTCCCAAAGTCCCTGGACAGTCCCGGAGGAAGAAGGTCAACAGAGGGGTTGGTCTACCCTACTGGGCTTTTACAAAGCAGGTTTTATTTTTAAACCAAGTTCACGATTGTCGTTCATGCTAAAACCCATTGCTAGGTTCTATATGGGCATGAACAGAAACACATAAACAGAAAACAACTTCCACCATGTACAGGAAGCATCCTCCTATGCAAATAAAGGTTTACATCAATTTCATCTCCACGTGCAAATGAGTAACACTGAAAAGTTGATTACTCTCATTTTTTTTCACACTTGCTCTGCAATTGCTATTTTGTGGCAACCTCTGATACGAGGTTGGGATGGTGAGTCCTGTCCCAGCTCTAAGTATATTGAAAGTTAAGTGAAGAAACTCTTTGCTAGGAATGTGGAATTATAAGTAACACTGTCTGTCCCTCTCCTGCCTCCTTCCACTGAGCACTGGACCCAGGACGTCAAGCATGCTAGGCAAGCACTCTAGCAACAAGTTACACCCCCTTGTTGCTTCTTTTTGTTTTGAGTCAGGACATCTCTAAACTGTACAGATTGGCCTTGAACTCACTCTCTGGTCCCAGCTGACCTTGAACTCACTTTGTGGTCCCAGTTGGCCTTGAATTCATTCTATGGTCCCAGCTGGTCTTGAACTCATTCTTTAGAACCAGCTGGCTTTGAACTCATGATCATCTCAGGTCTTGGAGTAGCTAGGATTACAGGTCTGCAACATTAGACCAAACAATGCGTACTAATTTTAGGTTGCTTACCCTAAAGCATGGAGGTTTGGAAGGTTTTTCTTTGAAACCTACCAGCTGACCACTTGGATGTTAATTTCTTCCGGTTCCTGTTGGAGCTACACCGTTTTTGGTCTCCTGGAGAATGAGGATCATAAATACATCCCACTCTTACAGAGCAGCACAGGTTTATGGAATGGTCTAAGTAGTGAGTCTAGCCCAGGTTTTGTTAGCTGGGAAGGCACTTAATGAAAAACTACTTTTGTGTATGAGGTTGCTGGTCGAGCAATACAGGATGGTTTTAAGTCCATCAAAGCATTCATGTCTCTCTTTCCGAGGGCAGTGAGTATCTAGTGAGAGGAATCTGAGAACAGGTAGCCTTAGTACTCAGGTGTGGTCTGGGTTGGGTTTGACAGACATCAGCTTCAGTTATAGTCTCCCTCCTGTGTGGTAGAAGACAGTTTATTTCTCTGATGTCTCTTCAGTTCAGTGTCCTCGGGCCAACCTGCCTTTCCTATGCCTTCTTTCTCTTACCCTCATAACTGGCTGTACATGATTTAGGTGATCTGGGACAATTTGTTATTTATTTTACTATTTATTAATTTTATTTTAAAATTCTCTATTTTTGGTACATTTCAAAATAGGAAACTGAGATTAATTAAATTTACAAACTTTTACTCCAGTACAAAAAAGTATTCTAGAACCAGGCAGCGTTTCAGACTGAAGGTGATTCAGAGTGCCCACATCTGCAGGTCGTATTTGTAGCCCAAGAAGAAGTGTGACACACAGAAACAGCCCACTACTTCGGAGACTAACAATCAAAGGTTACTTGAACCCGGGAGTTCAAGACTGACCTGGACACTATAGTAAGACCTAGATCTCTCCCTCTCAAACAAACAAAATAACCCAAAGGGGACAGCCACAAACAAATAAAGAACACAGGAAAATGAAAAAATATTACACTGTACATGATTTGAAGCCTGTGACTGGCTGGGACTCACTTCTCTGGCCCACGTGTGTAGTGTCAAATGATGTTGTGATTTGTTTATACGTGTAGCTAGGGTGTCATTTTCTATGTACAAAGGCTGGTGGGGACAAATGTATTGTTGAAGCACAGAGGCTTCTTTATCCAAAATTTACTTTAATTCAACATATTCCTGCCATCATTTTATTGAATTCTCACATGATTCTCTCAATGAAATTACTCATATGTTTTCAGACAAGTCAGCCAAGACTTAGGAGATGGTGTGAGCTCCCAAGAGAAGCTGTGTTCTCTGCACTGTGGTCATGCCTTAACTGGAGTGTCAATAAAGACCTGCCTTAGCTAGCATGGGTTTGTGGTACTGAAGCACTGAACTCATATATGTTCATTTCCACCCGAGATCCTCCTGTGAGAGCACACTGTTCAAAACTACTCTTCTTACGCTTAGGCTTGTTTTAAACTGAAGGATGTGTCCTCCCAAAATTGATAGGATGAAGCTTTAATCCCAAATGTGGTTGGATTCGAAGACGGGCCCTCTAAAGACATAATTAAGATGGGTACAATCACCAAAACTAGATAAAATGGGTGAAACTAAGAAGTGCATGCTGACAGGAGCCGGATATAGATCTCTCCTGAGAGACACAGCCAGAAAATGTCAAATACAGAGGCGAATTCTAGCAGCAAATCACTGAACTGAGAATAGGACCCCCGTTGGAGGAATTAGAGAAAGGACTGAAAGAGCTGAAGGGGCTTGAGACCCCATATGAACAACAATGCCAACCAACCAGAGCTTCCAGGGACTAAGCCACTACCCAAAGACTGTACATGGACTGACCCTGGGCTCCAACCTCATAGGTAGCAATGAATAGCCTTGTTGGGGCACCAGTGGAAGGGAAGCCCTTCGTCCTGCCAAGGCTGGACTCCCAGTGTAGATTATTGTTGGGGGGGCAGTAATGGGGGTGAATGGGGAGGGGAACACCCATATAGAAGGGGAGTGGGAGGGTTTAGGGGGCTGATGGACAAGAAATCGGGAAAGGGAATAACATTTGAAATGTAAATAAGAAATACCCAATTTAATAAAAATGGGGGAAAAAGGATAAAAAGATGGATACAGGTGGTCCGTGTAGAATTCTGATCCAGAAGGAGTGTCTTTCTAAGAAGAGACTCAGAGCAAGACCTTCACCTCTCCCTCTTTCCCCACACTGTGTAAGGAACAGTGAGAAGGCAATCATAAGAAAGCTAAGAAAATGGTCTCTCACTACAAACTAAATCCCATTTATGAACTTCAATAAGCAAATGTGTTTGTTGCTTGTTATGGCATCAGGCAGGCTAGATAGGCAATCACCGGGATGCATACATTGATATTCTCTTGTACACTACATGGTCATACTGATAAAGAGAACTTATGTCTGGAGGAAAAGGGACTTTTGGCTATTACTTACTTGATGTGGACCGTCACATTAGTTGTTTATGTTCATGTTAAGAAGTCATCACCCATTTAAAAATGTCTTTAAAATCCTAGTTGATTTCAAGATGTTCAAATGATTAGATACAGTTAAACAGTCCCTAAGAGAAATTTGTAACATGACATTTATTGAACCTAGGAGATGGCTCAGTGGATAAAGGTGTATGCATGCGCGTGCGCACACACACACACACACACACACACACATATACACACACACGTCAGTAAATAGTTTAAAAAGAACATTCAGGCTTTGGGTGGTGGCACAAACCTTTAATCCCAACACTTAGGGAGGCAGAGGCAGGTGGACTTCCATGAGTTCAAGGCCAACCTGGTCTATATACAACATTCAGCTAGATCTATACAGTGTCTCAACAAACAAACAACCAAACCAACCAAACAAACAAACAAAACCCCCAAACCCTAAAAATCCCAAACCAAAAAACCAGAAATCAATCTTCCCAAACACGCATTAAGTGATAAATGTGTGTGATTTCATACAACGGGGGTTCATATATACATATAACACACACACTTGTAGTAGGAATTTATGGGGGTTTTGCACCCCGTTTTAGCCCATGTAGCTCCTGAATAAATAAGAATATAAGATTTATTTCATCAAGCTTTACAGTACAATACCTGAGCAGTTATTAATCTACCCTATATTCGAAGCCAATCTAGCCACCTCCCAGCCAAAACCCCTGGGAGACTTGCATTTTAGTATTGGTCTGACTCTTTCCACTTCCGGTGTGTTCCCAAGGTGTCTCCTTGATCCTCTCCTCCTTCCTCTCTACCCCTCCCCTGGCTAGGATCAGAAGTCCAGCCTGATTCTCTCCTCTGCACAGCCATTGGATGATCATCTTTTGTTGACAAATCAGAGAAGAAATGTGGAGCAATGCTTACACAACACCGAGAAAGGAGATACCTGGAAAAGGCCCCCCAATTCCATGTCCCAGTTGCAGCCAGATATGGGGGGCAGAGAAGTCAGCATTTGAATACTGCAAGTGCACAATACCATCATGCCTACACACACATGAGAGAGAGGAGTGGTGCACGTGTGTGTGTGTGTGTGTGTGTGTGTGTACTAGAAATTCATGCAAATAGTTCTGTGGTAACGTGATCTTTGTGGGGATGTTCTGTGTAATTTTCTTGATTTTGCTTACATACATTTTTTATGTTTTTATTATTATATGTAGAAATATGTAAAAGAATAAAAGTTACCACATATCCAGAAGACTGCTAGAGATGAGTGTTATGATTCTCTTCTCTGTAGGGAGGTAAAGGGTTTAGGTGAATGTTGAGGTGAATTCAACAGATTGAAAGTGTGATTTTTTTCTTCTTTAGAAAACCTCTGGCAATAATATGAGGAAGAGTTTAAAAACAACAGCCCAGAGTTCCCATAAACTGTGTTCAGGTAAATACCCATAAAAGCTTCTCACAGGCTGCTTTAGGTGGGCTAGCGAGGTCCTCTTCAGGCAGCTGTGCTCTGGAGAATGATTGGTGTGAGACACCGATAGAAAGAGCAGTGGGTTCGGAGTGCACACATCTGGGCTCAACCCAGTTCCTGGATCTGTGGAGGATTGGCCTTTTAGTATTTATTGTAATGCTAAGAGCTGGCATCCCAGATTTGGAGTCTGCACATAGCGGGAGGGACCCTGGCCCCACCCAGTTAATTCTGATTGGTAAATAAAAATGCCAGCAGTCAGTAGCTGGGGAGAAGAGACGTAGGCCCAGTTTAGCTTTCCCAGGCTTGAGATCTCAAGGAGGAAGGAGGGAGGAAAAGAAGAGGCCTTGGAGGGGTAAGAACGTTCAGGGGGGAGAGAGAGAAAGGAGCCACCATGGGAGAGAAGAACATGCAGGAGGAAGGAGAGCCGCCATGTGAAAGGGCGTGGCCCAGACGGCTGCTCCGCTGGGTCAACAGCAGCCAAGATGGAGGATGGAAATTAGTAAGTGGTGACTAGGAGTGGTCGGTAGGGAAGTGGATTCTAACTGCATGGAGGTTAGGCAGTGGCCCAGCTACTGTGCTACATAAGGAAAATTAAAACATAAAGGCTGTGTGTCTGTCTTTTTCTGAAAACATTAATGGTCTAAGGTGGGAAGGAGCCCCCGAGATGGGATCTTTTTATTGTTTTATTACCGGACAGATCTGCCATTGAAAAAGTCACTTCAATGTTATTCCCTTTCCCGAAGGGAAACAAGAAATACCCAATTTAATAAAAATAGAAGAGAAAAAGAAAAGAAAAACTCAGTTCAATGCTTAAACCTTTGGTGTCTTCATTAGTAAAACTGGGATAGCAGTTCTGTGCCATTTACATGGTTTTCATCTGCATCAGTCCAGCTGAAACAGTACACACAGAGCTCTGGGAGCTGGAGTGAATGCTAGCTGTTATTCTGAAGGTGTGACTACTCTAAAGTTATACCAAATTATAAAAATGCAACATTTGTTTCCCTGAGGCTGTTAGCTCCAGCTGCCGTAGTCCTAATTCTCCTGGGGCGCCTCCCTTCATGTAGTCGGCATTTCTGTTATACCCAGTAAGTGGTTGCTAGTCTGTACACACTGGATTTCTGACAGACTGTAAAATCTAGGGCTCAGGCACGCTGTCAAGCAATAGACGTGCAAACAGAACATAAAATTGCGAGTCCTAACTTTCCTTTGTTCAGTATTGATCAGAGAAATCTATTTAGTATTTCTAGTACTCCAAGGTTTGTTGTTATAGCACCAATTGAAACAAAATATCTGCCCACTGGGGCTTACGACCCAATGGGAGGGAAGGCTGACTAATAATGCAGTAGAAAACAAGTGTCACAGGTCAGACATTAATTGGGTAAAAGACTGCATGTAATGAGGGCCGTGGAGAGAATTAAAGCTGAGTCAGGGCAGGGTGCTGTAGGTCAGGTGTGTGAGCAATAGGATCTGAGATGTAGGTGAGAATGTACAAATATTTTGACATGCTCCTGAGAAGGAGCAGGATTATGTGGAGGAAGATTCTGGACTACGAAAGAGAGGCAGTGTGGCCTTGCTGACCCACTGGGAGCTGAAGAAAGGTTGAACCTTCGGAGATGTCTTAGTTGGGCAGACCGGCTAGCATGTTGGACTTTTGCAATGACCAGAAAGTGAGTCTACGTTGTTCCCTAGAAACTGGACTGTGACCTTGAAGTGTCTCCTGAGGGCGAGTCCTAGAAGTGATGACTGCAGCGAACTTCCTGTCAGTAGCACTGAGTGACATGGGGAAGCTGCTAGGAGAAGCAAGGACCGCTTGTTCCTATAGAGAGCTTGGGGGGATAGAATATATTTGAAGGGCAAGAAGGGAAATGATATTTTCAGAATGAGACTTTTACTTTCAGTTAGAAGTTTTCATGTAGAGGATGTATGCGAAACTTTGGATGACCCTCCTTTGTTCTATCATATTCTTGACAGCTAAGCCCATCGGTAACGATGGAATATCCTTTCTGCCATGCGATTTCAAACTTTTTTAAAAAAAGAAGTAGGTGCTAACACCAGTCACGAGATGTACTACACATCACTAACTCTTCAATTAGTCACTGCTGAGGTCATAAAAGCCTAGAGACATCACCCTGCAAAGTAAACACACAGGCGAATGGCAAATAAGTTGTGGGAGATGTTTCCATTGTTTTGAGGGACTCCACTAACATACACACACACTCACATACACACACACTCATACACATACACACACTCACACACACACTCACACACATACTCACACACATATACTCCCACACTCACACACATATTCATACATACACACATATATACACACACTCACATACATGCTTACACATACACACATACACACACACACACACTCACACATACACACACTGGGCTTTTAGTGAGGAATTCATTGTCATCTCTCACATATCATTTTATTTATTAACACCTTTTCTTATTTTTAGAACTTGCAGGTTGCTTCATGATGTCATCATATCCCGAGGTTTCCAAAGTACCTTATATTTGTACACATCCAAAGAAGTCTCCTTAGAGGTCATGATATACATTTATGCAGAGGCTGAGGTTGGGCAGAACAGACCTTCAAGAGTCATCTTACTGTCCATCAAAGGAAGATATGTGGCGTGTGACCAGGACCTGTTATGCCTGCACTTTAGGACAGAGGAGACAAAGGATGCACACCTGTGGGCGAGCCAGAGCTCGTCTGTGTGTGAGAGCGAGAAGAGGGTGCTACACATGGGAACACTGGATTCTTAGCATTGGCCTTTCCTTTGTGGGGCCTTGGGTCTCCTGGAATCCTTCAGAGACTTCTGACTGAGGAACACTCTAGAATGATATGTTTGTTAAACCCTCAGGTGATCCACATGCTTGGAGATAAAGCCCTTCTTGGAATGTTCTACTCTTGTGCTGCCAACAGAACACATGCCTAATTCTAGAAGCCGGAAGTGAGCGTGTGGCCTCCGGTAGGCAGAGCTGGGGACACAGACGCTTTCACCCTGGCTTGACCCAGGCCCACGCATCCTGTGGGGTAGAATTCTTTTAGTTTCTTTTTATTTGAATAGCGTCTGTATTTCAGGGCTCTCTTTTGTGAAATAACTATTCAATGGAATAAGTACTTAAAACACACGAGAGGGCAATGGGTGTGTCACCGCTTATCACTGCAACACTTGGTTTGCTGCACCCTGGTTCTTCGCGTTCCTTATTCACACTGTATGATGCTTTGTCCTCATTTGAACCCACGCCCCAGCGGAGAGGTGGAGCCCGGACCATGACGCAGCTTGGAGAAAAAGGTTTTCTAACTAGCTCGCCCTTGCTCCCTTCAATCTCCAATTTTAAGAACTTCAGCTAGAGTCAACAGGGAGTCAACGGTGACGTCTTCACAGGAAAGAGCTCTTACAGCCTCTCTTTCTTTTTTCTTTTTCTGCTGATTTAATTGTAAAAAAAAAATACGAAGAGGATAAAGGTCGCTCTTCCTACAAACACTACCCTTCGGTATGAAAGCCAACAGAGAAGTACATAGGAAGGGTCAGAACACTTCGAGGAGGGGAAAGCAGTCTGCACCTTAATTGTCCTCTGCATTCTGGGGCTCCGGTTGAGACAGCAACATTACGCTAATCTCTTCCTGTCTTTGACCAGTAAATTGCTTCAGAGACAAGGTTAGACTCAAACCCTCTCTTAGTCTAATGTTTTATATTTATTGAAATAATTACACTTAAAATTACCATGGTATTTGGGTCATCGTTGAATTAAATTAACTTAATATTCTCAAACCTACTTAAAATATATATAAACAGATTTTCTCTTCTTATTGCCATTCTTTTATTTTAAATAGGTGGCAAGTATAAAACATTCTCTGAACAGACAAGTAGATTTTTAAAAAAAAATATTAAAAATAGATTCAAGTTTCCAGGACCAAATACGTGCATATACCTATTTACTTAGTTATCATGTGAGGCAAAGCCATATGGACTCTCGTCAATGTGGAAATAGACAGTCACAGGTTTTGCGTTTATGTTGATTTTTAAAACATTTTTATTAATTCGAGGATTTCATACAATGTATTTTGAACATACTTATCCCTTACTCTTACCCTTTGCCAGTCCCACATCCACCCCTACCTCCCCACTCCTCCTAACTTCATGTCCTCTTAAAAACATTATTATTTTAAGTTTTTCTATAAAGGAATGGGCAGCAGTGTAGTTTCAAAACCCCTTCATCACTTACATCTAGAAAGTTTTATTAACAAGGGAGGCTTCCACTGGATGGGTTCAGAAAGTTTGTTGAAAACTCAAGAGTTACCCATGAAATACCGAATAATGGAGGTGTGTCCTTACCTATATTTATGTTTGAGGCATTTCTGAGAGGGGTAAGGTGTCCTTCCCATTAACAGAGAGCTGTGTGCTTGCCTGTGTGCAAGGAAGAACACAGGAGGACTTGCTGGTCTTTTAATTTGCTTAAATTAAATGAGAATGGGCTCAGGAATTGAAGTGATGAAGAAACTTGGATTTCACACCTTTGCAAGACATCACCATGAACAAACCACAACAGAATAGAATGCGTCAGTCTTTAAAGGACAGCACAGAAATTCGACTGACATTTTTTTTGAGTAAAATTTCTAGTCAAAGAATTACACAAATTTCTGACAGCAAAATCAAGCCTACAAGGAAACTTTTGTTCTTCATCTTCAGTTATTAATGAACAGAGGTGCCCCACCCCCTGTAGTGAATCATGGAGGCTCAAAAGGTGACATTTTCTTCTTACAGTGCAGCTCAGGAAGGTACATAATTTACTGAAACATCCGATTTTTGCATTACTTTTTCCACCAACTGAAGTCTTGTTTTCCTCGAGGTCTTTCAAACATTGGAGAACTCTTGATTAACGGTCTGTAAAAGGATGGGGTTGAGGGGTTTCAAAGCAGTCGTAGAAGACACAGTTATACTTAAAATAACACAAAATCATTGCACCAATAGATACCTGGATTCTACAATCCTGGAATAGTCTTTGAATATAATTGCTATAAAATATCTTTCATTTAGCTCTACTTGAGGATTTCCATTTGTTTGTTTTAGAAAGACATGAATTTCTTTTTTCTTCAGAACATCTATTTCAGCAATCTCACAGTTCTGCTGCTCCTTTCTCCAGAGAGGAGGAGCTCACAGGAGGGTAGAGACTGAACCTGGTGCCCAGGCAGTAATGACGTGAGTTGATTCACATGCATGTGCTCAAATAGAAGGCAGGCCCTCAAGTCTGCGAGGCCATTCTTAGGAATAATGTTTTCCCGTTCATGAAGAGTCTGCTCAGAAGCTTACCGTGTTCGGTACCACAAGACAGTCTCCTGGGTATTCCCAGTGCATGGCTGGTGGAGATACACAAGGAAGCTACAACAGTACCTGACTCAGTTCCCAAGTCACATCACGACCAAGCACTGTCTGCCTTGCTCACCCCTGCCGACGCCTGGTTCTTACCACTGAGCCACCCTCGCCTCAGGCTTTCAGCTTCAGCACCTGTTTAGAACTGTGTTTCCTAAAGTAAGGGCTAAATCATGTTTAAACAATTTTGTGTTTTCTCAGATCTCTTACGGGATGCATTTGAACTCTGTAACTCATTTCACTTCGCTCACAAACTTACCCTGAATAACTTAATCTCCACGAATGTGGGAAAAGAGCGAGCCTGGAATTTGGTTCACTTGTTATGAATTTAAATAATTATGGGGGGAAAACTTCAGTTAATTTCGGACCTTCCAACTCACTGCTCTGGGCTGGCTTCTCTCCCAGCACTCACTACTTAGGTCGGTGCTTCAGGCAGTTTCCCGAGAACAGCATTAATGAAATGATACCAAGGCTACAGCGGAGCAAATAAACTATATCGGCAGGGCGTAGCCGAACTACAGAGGCACCACTCAGCCTCAGATCCACTAAACTGTTTTCTTACTGGTATGGAGGCCCCCAGTGTTGTTCAAAGTCTATATTCTCCCCTACAAGGAATCTTGCCTCGCCTTGCCTTCTCCCTCCCTCTCTCCCTTCTCTCCTCCCCTCCCTCTCCTCCCTTCCTCTAATACTCTCCCCCTCCCTTCCTCCCTACCTCCCTCCTTCCTTCCTTCCTTTGTCTTCTTCCTTTCTTTTTTCTCCTTTCTTTCTTTCTTTCTTTCTTTCCTTCCTTCCTTCCTTTCCTTTTCTTTCTTTCTTTCTTTCTTTCTTTCTTTCTTTCTTTTTTCTTTTTTCTTTCTTTCTTTTTTTTTTTTTCCCAGACAGGGTTTCTCTGTGTAGCCCTGGCTGTCCTTGAACTCACTCTTAATATCAGGCTGGCCTTGAACTCCCAGAGATTCCCTGCTTCTGTATTCCGAGTACTGGGATTAAAGGCAATGTGCCACCATCACCGGCCTGATGCTTTCTTTTTAACTTGTAGAAATCCCTCACTTCTCTTTTTTCCCTGATAGGATCCCTGTACACAGACTGGCTGTCCTGGAACTCAGTATGTAAAACCGTCTGGCCTTAAATTGAAGAAATTCGCCTGCCTTTGCTTCCCAAGTGTGACACCACACCTGGCTTATGTCCCACCTTTAAGGGTGGTAATACATTCTCTCTAGACAGACAATGACCCTGAGGCATCATCCTTTTGGATGAACAGATGGCCCTGCCATTGTCCACGTGTGGACCAACTCAGCACCTGCATAGGCAGTGGGAGCAGGAGCCCAGACTCGCTGCAGGATGCAAGGAGTTCACTTAGAAATGAAGTCTAAGCACTGATAACAGCTAATGGCCATGTGTACACCTTGTAGGCTCCCACTACATAGTCCAGGCTATCCTCCAGTCCACAATCTTCCTTCCTCCAATCCACAGCCTCCTATATGCTGGGAAAAGAAGGGCAACTTTGTCAAGGTTTCACAGTAAGGGGTTGGGTGGGTGTGAGTTTGGAAGCCGCTGGCTGCACAGCTGGAGTATTGCATCCTAACCTCTGTTGTCCGGTCTCCTACATGCACCACTCCGCAGGTTGGGAACTAAGAAGTACCTAGGAGAGACTCTCTTTACCCTACAAGCAATTCTCACATTAAAAAGAAAAAAATTCAGGCTTATAAAAGCAGCGTTGGGGAATGTAGGTACGTTTCTTCCCCATGACTCTGAAAGACTGAGTCTACAAATCCATTTCTGTTCCCCACATGCAAGAGACAATACAGACATCAAGACCAACCTGCTCAATAGAACTCAAAGGCACACCCTGGTCCTCGTCCTCAGGAGGCTGTATGTCAACTGACCTTTTCTAGAAATAAAAGACAAAAGACTATCACTACCATTTTTTAAAAGCTAAAGATACCTCCCCCAGAATCAAAATGTCTCAAATAAAACATTTTTTCTAAAGTCCTTTAGTTTTGGTTGAATGTTGTGTAGTCCCTGTTCCGTAGGTACGTATGAACACTGATTTAAATTCTGTTTTGTATTTGTTGCCACTAAATAGCCAAGACTATTTTAGGATTCTCTCTGTATATCAGGCTGGCCTCAAACTTATAGAGCTCCATCTGCCCTGCCTCCCAAGTGTTGGGATTAAAGGCACACACCGCCATGTCCAGCTCATTGATTTAAATTTACACCTGAGTTTCTAAATAGTATTTCAATTCAACAGGGGTCATGCTATCCCATAGATTGACTTTTCCATATTCTCTGCTCTAACAAATATTGAAAATGGGAATAAAAATTAAAAATGAATGAAATATAATTTCTGAGTCATGTTGAGCAGATCCAAATATTTTTGTATATAAAGAGAGACTATTCTACGGGTTTTTCCAGCCGGACTTTTCAGGGTTTGAATATCACCTAAGAGAGAATTTCATTTTCACATACTTTCTCAGAAAGTGACTTTTTTTTACAATGTGTAGACTTTAGACAAAAAACTCGTCTCATACCCAGGATATCCCATACCACAGACAAGCATCCATAAATTAATATACAACTTAATTATTAATAGATAATGAAATGAGTAACTTTGACTGACAGAGTATTACTAAGGAAGACACATTTATACTGAATAGTGAGAATCAGTGGCAGAATTTGCTGATTATCGGAATTGCCGGTAGGAAGTAAAGATGCGAGCAAAGAAATTGTAGAATTCCTGTCAATCTTAGTGTGATTCCTTTGCTACTGGAGGGTGGCCACCACCCTAACTGTATCAAATATTCCAGATAGATCATGGTTATGGTGGAGCAATCTGAGAGAGAGGGACAGACAGACAGACAGAGTCAGAAACAGAGACAGAGACAGAGAGAGAATAAAAACAGAAGATGCAAAGTGCCCAGCTGTTGACCTTCTGTGACTTGGTGCTCAGGTCACAGGACCTGATTGCAGATCCAGTGGCAGCATCAGGAACGCACACACAGGTTTTGGGTCTTAAACATCTTAGGTAGATCTTTATGTGCTTTAGAAAGCTGTGAGGTATACATTTAACAAATTATAGAGATAACCCCCTGAACATACCATCTTGCAATATGTATTTTAAAATCACTTTAGTCATGAAAAACTCAAATGGCGAAAAATCATGGGTGAAATTTTAATAACTTATTTCAGAAACAGTGGGGATTGAAACAAGAAGAAGGGTGTCTGGAAAGACTGTTCAGTGGTTAGGATCATTACTGCTCTTGCAAATGACCCAGGCTCAGTTTCCAGCACCCAACCAGTTCCAGGGGATCTGATGACTTCTGACCTCCGGAGGTAATAACACACACACACACACACACACACACAGACGAATATACATTTATGAAATGTGCATTAAATCACACACACACAAACTCATGCAAACACACACACGTGTGCACAGGCACACAATTAAAATATAAATCTTAAAAAGGAAATAAGTAAAAAGTTTTCAATGTATCTAAGTATAACATATTGTCTTAAATATTTTATACACAAATTAAAGTAGAAATCTCACCAGCTCATCTTTAGCCATCAGAATATACTACACCATATTAGGCAAGAACTTTGTGGAACCTCATACTGGAGGCATGGAGAATAAATTTATATGCAAGCGTCACCTTAAATTTGGCAAAGGCAAAAACAGTTCAGTGGAGGATTCTGTGCCTTTCTGTTCTAGTTTCAAAGGACGGAGTTTTGTAAGATTCTCTTTCTCTTTGTGTTCAGTTACAGAAGAACATGCTACCCAAGTTTGTTCACACTGGTACTTGACATGCAACACTGAGCTCTTACCTTTATTACTTGGCCGATAAAGTAAGAGACGAGAAGGATAATTCCGATGATTCCAGCCATCACCCCCAAAATGATGAGTATCGCCACTGTGGGAGACACAGAAAGCACAAAATCAACTGTGTCATTTGAAAAACCGAGTAAGATGATAGATATACCCTGACCTGTTTACAGAAAATGCATTAATCCTTCATAATTTCGTGCACCTTGAATCTTCAAAAATGTTGGATTTTGACAGTAACCCCGTGGGAATCCAGAACTTTCTGTTTCGGAGTCACACAGTGGGTTAACATCTGACCATCACCTCGGAGTTCTGACACCCAAATTCAGTGTTCTTTGCAGGCATAACCTCAGACAAGAGATTTCTGCACTGGTGGGGAAACCCCACAAAACCTTGGATGGTTTGAACATTACTAGAGAAGACAATGTCTTAATGGATCAACAGGCATGAAGTGGATCATAGAAACACAGGTTTGGAAGAGAAGTTGTCTAAGCAGCTTATAAATGAGACTCAGCTCCACGGTTAGCAACAGTTAGAAGCACTGTTCTAAGTTTTTGACACGTTGGGGCACGTTTCCTGTATACTCACCGATAAAATAACATGATGTTAGTTAGAATGGAGGTTGTAAAGATATGGATGAAGGTGAATCAGGACCGAGACAGGAATGGTCTCTACACAGTTTTTATATTATGCTAACTAATTGGCAGCAAAAGGAAGACTCAGTTTCTTTCTTGTTTCTGTTTGCTTGCTTGTTTGTTTTTAATAAACAAAGAGACTTTTGTCAGATGTCTGTAGTTGATTTTAAAAATTATGAAAATATAACTTAGGAAAAAAGGATCAAAGGAAAAAAGGATGTGCATTCCTACATCCAAGGTTAAAAAAAAAAGTTTTTACTTCAAAATCAGGAATATTTGCTTTTGTCACTAATGTTAATGACATATATTCTCTTCTTAACATGGGTCTTTGTCAGTTACTACGTATTTGAAACTAAAACCCTATAACTTAAAAATGGAAAGGATGACATTTCATTAACACACATCAACATACCTGGCGCGGAAAATTCGTGTCCCAACATTCCTGAAAAATCAAGTTTTCAAAGTAAGTCAGAGTAAAAAGGGTATGCCTTAAAACACAACACAACAAAACAAGAACCATTTGGAAGTAGAGGATTTTGTCTTTTCTCTTTTGCGATTATAATTTAATTACATCTCTCCCTTCCATTTCCTCTCTCCCAAATTTCCCATGGATCCTTCCCCACTGCCCTTCAAATTTATGATGTTCTTATAAACTGTTGTTGCGTGCACATATGTATAAGTATATATGTGTACATTCCTAAATATAACTTGTTTGGTCTCTATGATGCTACCTGTATGTTTGTTTTCAGAGAACTCTAGGCCATTGAGGAATGCTGGGAGTGGGAGGGATGGCCTTCTCCAGGGAAGAGAGTGCCAAATTGGTTGTCCAGTACCAAAAGGAATGAGCAGCCCTTCAACACTAAAGTGTTTGTGTTGGTTCGGATAAGTGTTTGAACACTTGCTTCTCAATGGTGCGACTCTCTGGTGAGGAAATATGGAGTGCCAGTCTTCCTGGAGGGAGTTCAGTGCTGGTGACAGGCTTTGGTAGGTAGTCACAGCCTTGTATCCCATCCTAATGGCTCACTTTGGTTTGTCTTTGCAGTTGCAGATGTGAGATCTCCACATCTCCCACCTCATGGTCTCTCCCCTGGAAACAAGCCAGAATACCTCGGTCTTCCATAAACCACTTTGGGTCCTGGTGCTTTGTTTTAGCAACAGAAAGTAACTAACATAGTATTTTAGGAAATGTGTCATTCTAACCACTAGTGAAGACTTTTACCGCCCAATAAATATTCATGGGTGAAAGAGTGGCCAAAAAGCCAAGTAGATGGGAGCATTTGAGGAATCACCTAATGACTTCCACAGGAAGCAGGGCATGTGAAGATGGGGAGGCCAAAGGGGACTCTCACACAGTGCTGCACACAAACTCTGGTCCAGCCTCCAGAGGGCTCACGTGGCTCTCAGTCCCCTAGATTTATGTCACGAAACCCAAACACTTACTGTGTCTCATTTGAACATTTGGCAACGGTCCCGTTGGGTTCCCTCTCTGTAAGGGTTTCCAGCAGTTTTCTTAAAGTCCCAATAGAATCAATCTTCCCCTGCCAGTTCACACCACAGATTTTTTTTCCTCAGCTCCCCTTTCACCCCATGGAGCCCTCACACCAGCACAACTCAAGTCTCCTGCTTTTATTACAAATAATTGTTTCGTGTGACTTGGTATCGCACAACCAAGAAAGTGGATGTATTTTGTCACTCTCCAGGACTGAGAATTCTGAAAGGTATCAAAATATAACCAAAAAGTAAAGGCTCATCAAAGCTTGTGTGCTCCGTCTTTGGTGCTGAGCACGTAGGCCTTGGGTTCACTCAGGGGATGCCTACCACTTGCGAGAGTTCTTAAACGTATTTCTCAACGTCTCTGTGCTTTACAGTTGTGTTTTTCCCCAGAGGAAATAAGAATTAAAACTATGATATCTCTGAGTTCTGGTTAGACTCTATTAACCATGCATGAAAATGAACAGCGCCCTGTCCCCTACACAGCTGTCATTTATAGAACCCATGTCATATAGCACTGTGTGTCCACTCAGGACCTGACTGTGTCCCAGATGACATCGTCATGTGGGCTTCGTGCTGAGGTTAAGTGTCTATCAGAGTGCGGATAATCAGTTCTAAACACTTGGCCTAAATTTTCTCCCTTGGCTTTTGAAACCCATTCCTTCCGCTTATCTCAGGAGACACTTCCCGACAATCCCAAGTCTCTTGGATCCTGAAGCCATGGTGAGTCTTTCTCAGGCTGTAGTGAATGGGCCGTGCCTTCCCCAAATCCTACCCACAGAAGACGGCCATCCTTACTTTGAATCAGGTTTTGTGAAATGGTGTTTTCTTCCTTCTAGAAAACTGGACGGGGAGGGAGGTAGGAAGGGAGGGAGAGAGATCGCACAGCGACTGTACCACAGCCCCACCCCTCATCTCAACAGCCAATTTGGCTTACGGACTATCGTTCTGCAGACACCGGGATCTGTCTGGCGCCGGGCCTGCTGGGCCTCCTCTCTGACCTACCTCTCTTTAATCTGTGGAGTAACGCTGTGGGGCAAGTGTGCCTGGCTTCCTTTTGAGATTAATAGCATTGAGGTGCCTCAAGGTAATTCATTCAAGGACTGTAGCGGAATGGGGTCAGCTCAGGTGAGCTCATTTGGTTTTCTCCATACTCTACCGCCTTCTGGTTTACTCCTGGATTCCTTTATTTTTCACCCCACTCCCCATTTTCTGGGCATGCTCTTAGGGTGTTTTTGGTTCAGCAATGTCTCTAATAAACAGTGTTATTTCTGTGCACTATGCCAAGTCAAGAGCCCCTGAACAACAGAAACCTGCCCTCTTAGCTTGCGTTCCTCAGTGTTGGTCAGTTTCCCTACAGTCACTTGGTCACCAGTCAGATCCCATCCGCACCACAACCCAGACTCCAGTGCAACTAATGAAAATATAACGAACCTGTATGAGATGACAAGTCAGTGAGGTGTTTGGTTGTAACAGGCACTTCAGGAAGGGGCGTGTGATGGGGTGTTGTATGAATAGCTGTATCTGTGCAAAACAGAAGTTGAGAAATGGAGTAAGCATGGAGTGCCTGGTGTGCATCAGCAAACTCAGCAGCAGCCAATTTCATCCAACACCCGTTGGCCACAACTTCAGAATGTCTGCACAGCAGAGGCAAGAGTGCTTTAGTTTCCTTTGCTCTGAAATGAGCACATCTCTAGGGATACCTCATAGAAAAAAAGATTGACGTTGTATTTTACCAGACTTAGACTGCACGGACGTTCAAGTACAGAATCAATAATATCCCAGGTGGTCTAGAATTTGAGACATCATTACAAGTTGTGGATACTACAGATGTTCACATAGTTCCTTCATAGTCCACCACAGGAAAAGGCTGGAGAAGTGGAGGGACAGCAGAGGCTATAGGGATAGGCAGGCACCACACAGTGTGGACTTTATCCTACATTACAGTCTCAGTGGGTGTAAACCACTATCGACGGCATGCAGGAGGAGGTGGATAAAGAGCTCAGAGAGCTTCGTGAGGGAACCCATCCTTGCAGCCAAGAATGTTCTGGATAAGCAGTCCTCTCACCAGCAAGCCACCCCTCCTTACAGAGTCCTTATCACTGACTAACACTGCCTGCAGTGCGGACCTGCCCGTTTAGATTGTTCTGGTGAAAAAGCAGACAGGGTGGAAGCAAAGCATAAGGAGAGGATATGGTTGTGCTCTGGTCAGGACTGATGGGCAGAGTTGAGTGAGCTCACGGAACATTCACACGCTGTCAAGTGTTCCTTTGTTGTCTTGAGCACTTGAAAATCTAAAGGCCCCTCGGAAGTTGTTCAAAACCCACAGGCTATGCCTAGCTCTCTGTAGCCCCTATTTCTCTAACAAGCCTCTTTGGCCACAGAGCCCAATTGTGAGGGTTCTCTGATCCCCTGAGATACTTCTCTCATGAGTCAAGATGAGACACCTGGCGTTTCTTCAAGGCCCATAGAAGCCACTGGTCATTTGGCTTATGTACAGCCTTATCCACCCCATACATGATCCATTAAGACATAAAGATGGTCAATGAACCAATGGGCTATGTGGCTTTCCATAGGTAAGAGAGGGGATGAGCAAATAAATGTGGACATACTTTAGACTTCCAACATAGTGCACATTTATTTATTTATACATGTGTATATGTGTGGGGGCATGCAATGTACCACTGTGTGTGTGTGTGTGTGTGTGTGTGTGTGTGTGTGTGTGTGTGTGTGTGTGTGTGTAGTGTCCAAAAGACACACAATGTGGATTCTGGGGATCAAACTCAGGGTGTTAAGTTTGGTAGCAAGCCCCTGTACCTGAAGAGGATGAGGAAGGCTATCTTCGTAAAAGACACATTAAGAATGATGCTTAGGCAACTATGGGCATTATAGCCCCTAAACACTACAGCATGGACTGGGAACAGGCGAAACCCGACATAAATGTGGTAGGGAATTTTAACATGTGTCTACAGTTGTGACAGGTTGAGAAGAAAATGCAATCCATGTGAGTTGCATCACAAATAATTACATTTGTTTCCAATTTGCCCCGTTAATAAATGAGCATATACTTTGTCCTCATGCCTGCTCTCATTTCCTTGCAAAGTAGGAACACTGTTGCATTGCTTGACAGAGGGATTTTGAGATCTGCACTCTTTTTGAATAGCTCAGGAAGGAAGGGGAAGGGTGGACTTGTATAACATTTTTTTTTCTAGTAAGCTACACATGTCAGCATCACCGCCCACTGTTCAGGTGACTTCGACTAGATTGCTGTATTCGTCTTGTTTTGTATTTTAATTAACTTCTTTCATTCTGAGTATCCAATATAATCATGATGGGACTGGCCACATCTAACAGTTGCTCTTAGATTTAAAAAATATAATCCATGTTAGAAAAGAGTAAAATGTTAATAGGGCTGTCCTATGGGTTTAGAGGCAGCTTAGTAGCTATACTCACGAGGGAGACAATCAACCTTCACTAAAGGCTTCAGCTAACGGGAAAAAGAAGGCAAAATGCATTCACATTGTAAGGAGAAGGAAGACCCAGGACTGGAATAGGGTGTGAGAGAAAGAAAACAATCTCAGTGTATTCAGTTAGCACATTGGCTAGAGTAGAATTTCCTAAATGCCAGTAGCTCGAACTCAGGGCACTCTGGCCAGTTATCTCTGCATCTTTCCTGGCTGTATAATGAGAGTATGAATAGTGTATACATTATATCAATGCTGACCACGTTAAATGAGCACACATTGTATCAGTGCTGACCACATTAAATGAGCACACATTGTATCAATGCTGACCACATTAAATGAGCATGCCGGCTCAGTGTCTTAACAAGGGGAAACCTGATCCTGAAATCACATGCAGTTCAGAGAGTCAAGCAGCCAAAGCAGGGCTCAAGAATGCAGTCTGAAGACTCAAACCTTCTGAGTTCAAAGTCACGACAAAGACAAACAAAAGGAAACAGAAACAGAAACAAAAAAATTGCAGTGTTAGTGCTGTTGCCCTGGCGGACAGGCCAAAGACCAGTGACATAGGATTTAGATCCAGGAGAAAATAGTATTTTCAATAACTTGGCTATCTACACTGCAAAGGGTAAAGTACATTTTCTCCATATCAGAAAGAAACTTAGTAGTTACTGTGGGGAGGGGGAAGGGAAAGGAAGGTGGGTGGGGACTGATAATGGTTCTGCCTGACTGCTTTTTTTGGAATAATGAGAACATTCTGAAGCAAGACCATGGTGACGAATACACAGCAATATGGGAGGAGCAAACACTTAAGATGGAAAAATGGTGAACGCCGTCTCAGGCACACTTCATGCTGATAAAACAAAAAATGAAGTGACTGTTTATGGGGGAGGGGCGGTAGCAAGTTGGTTGAACGTGAGGAGACTATCGAAACTGTCTAGATTTGCATTGCAATGTCTCTGTTCACTGGCTTCAGGTAAGTTCTCAAAACATTTCAAACTCCCGGTTTTTTCATCTACAAATGGAATACTGACTGCAGAGAATTTGTAGAAAAAAAATCGAGCGGGGTTTGGGTCAGGATTCAGTAAATACTCTTACAAAGTCTTGTTTTCTTGGGACAAATACACACGTTTAAATATACACCATAACCTTGTTCAACAGAAACCAGTAGCAGGCAGTTCTCTCTGGAGATACTTTCTGTGAAGTGGGATGCCTGCCTCTGTAGCCTTGGGTAGAGAGTGCCAAGGGGTTGGTGACAGCCCTGGGCACGAACGATTGCTACCTGCATGGAAACCACGTGGAAATGTTGACAAAGTGATGCCAAGGACAGAGCTTATCACTTCAGCCTTCCTAGAAGCACAGCCAAGTTTCTTTCACTTATAAGCACACACACCGCCAAGCACTAAACTTCTCCCTTGAGTCGAGTGGGTTCGTTTCCTGAATTCTGACAAGTTCATTGCCTAAATTGGCTAATGCCTTTGTTCCATCACCTTAGAGGAAGTTCAGGCCAGCTGTTAAACTTGAGCCTGACCTAAAACGTCTCAGGACCTGTGTGAGGAGATAAGGGCTAGATCTCCTCTCGTAGACCTGTGCTGAGGTGTGCATGGGAGCTAAGCAATACTTGGGGTGAGGGGTATTCACGGCTTTGAATTAGGCATTGGCCAAAACACCACCTCATTATGGTATGGTAGAAGCCTGCAATCAGAGGGGTGGTCTGGGGTTTTATTCACAGCCATTTGGTGTGGCAGTTAGGGACTTGAGAATGAATTCCTACCTCACAGAAGAGGCAAACCCGCAGAAAAACTGAGAGGAGAAAGTGCCACCAGGCCTTGTTGATGTGTCCACTGTGACTCCTTCCTCTGTTGTGTCCTTTGAGAGCGAGCTTCACCAGGAGCCTCTAAGCTGCTTTTAACGACCACAGCACAGTGACCAATGTTGTACGCCTTCCTCCACTGCTCTGCAAGCGCCCTCCACATAGGCTTCCCAAGAAGCAGGGGTCGACCTTGTTCTTTTTAATTTTCTAAACCTTTTTAAATGTTTCTTCAGTGGTCCATGTGACAATTCTCTTTGCTTAGTTAAAACACACAGGGACAAAAGTCCAGGAGCCTATTCCCAGAGGCAAGCACGGGAGTGTCTGCTCAATATTTTTTAATGTCAGTTCATTGACATTGCGTATATGTCTTACTAGAGATTCAGATAAAATACTAATGACTACAAATCTATTATGCAAAAACACAGAACCTACGTGGTTTTGGCACTGCTGCTGAACTCAGGTAATGTACAGTTGAAGCCATCTCTGAAGTGGATACAAGAACAGAATCTATACAGAAAAGAGAGAAGTTAGTTAAAACACAGTCCACAGGAGACTGTCATCTCGCCCCCAGCTACAATGATTACTTTTAAAAAACATTTATTCATTTTTATGTTTATGGCTATGAGTGTTTGCTTGCATGTGCATATCCCTTGGTGCCTGGGGGAGCCAGGGTGGCACTGGGTCCCCTAGAAGTAGAGTCCCAGAGAGCCGTGAGCTGCTCTGTATGTGCTGGAAACTGAACTCAGAGCGTTCCCGAGAGCGCAAGCGCCCCTCACTGTGGAAATGTGTAGTGAAAACATAGGCCCTACCCAATCCTGACCACAGTGGCGAATGCTCTTCTTGGGAATGCAGAGTTGAAGGTATAGGGAGAATGGTTGTAAGGAAATGGGCTGCAAAGAAAAAGCAGGAAAGTTCTTCTACATGTGCTTCCCACCTCCTGCAAAGTGTCATAGGATTTGTCAACCATTTGTCTGGCAGGTTAGCTAGGCAGAACACTCCTCAAAAACACTGGGCAATCCCTAATCATGGTGAACAGGTACTTCCTATAAACATAGGAGGGGGTGCGAGTGTGTACAGGGATGCTGGTCCCTGCCGGGGAATCGCCATCTCACTCCAGTTGGAACCGCTATTTATAAAAGACTTCTTTATTTTTTGTTTATGGGTGTGAGTGTTTTCCTGCATGTGCTGGTGCTGGCGCAGTCCCGAAGAGGCATCAGAACCCCTAAGACTGGAACTACAGACAATTGTCAGCTGCCCTGTAGGTGCTAAGAACAGAACTCAGGTCCTCAGCAAGAGCGACAAGCCCTCTGAGTCATAGAGCTATCTTGCCAGCTTCTTGCCTTGAGACAGAGCATGCTATGCAGACCAGACTGGCTTGAACCACAGAGATCCACCTGCCTCTGCCTCTGCCTCTGAGTGCTAGGGGTCACGGCACGCTCCCCAGCTGTAACAGGCATTCTGATTTAAAAAATAAGTTCTGGGGATGCGGAAGAAACGTGACTTTTGTAAAGAGCTGGTAGAGACGTGAGCCACAGTCGTCACTGTGAAGTCATCCTGGAGGCCCCATTACACAGTCCTTCTATCAGCAGCTGGATGTGGCAGGGACGTGAAATTAGCACACCAGAGATACCTGATGTCCACAGGGCCTGCTGATCCCTGCTCTAGTCACGTGGATTGAAATGCAGAGGCAGCCTGGGACCATCTGCCCATGATACAGAGACATCATGGTTTACTATTTTGCCCTGTGCCCAGCTTTTTCTCTCTGCCATGGCTACCATAGCAAGCACCAATTTTAATGGTACTTATCAATTCTTTTTATGAAGATAAGTCTTATACTTAATGTGCAATAACTCACACTTAATATACAATAAACAGATGTGCCCTGCATAAGGTGCTGGGATGAGTACATTGGGTTGTGTTAATGCTTTGCTCAGCCCTTATGTAGTTGCTATGAGGTCAATACCAGCATTGCCTGTATTTTACAGATGGGGCCAAGATAGGGCCAATGATTTGCCTCAGGGATACCAGACTTTTAGATTTGAACTCACTTCTGCTGTTCCTTATACCTGTGTTCTTAAGGCTTGCGCCACCCCAACCTGCCAGGGAGTCTGGGTCTCACCCCTGCATCCTACAAAATGGCCCGCAGCTCTCTCTGCTCCCTCTGACTGTGGATGAAATATACTTCACCGAGCTGCCTGGGCCCTGGTGTTTCTAACACAGAATCACTGTGTTAGAGAGAACACTGCTTAAAATATCCTCAGAAGGAGGCCCAAAATGAGGCTACTTTAAAATTCAAGGAATTAATTTTAATAAAATAGTACTTTGGATTCAGCCCAGCCATAGAACACCTAAACCAATTAGAAAGGTGTTTGTTTGTTTGTTTGTTTGTTTTTTGTTATTGTTTTTGTTTTCTTAGTAACAGTTCCACAAAGGGAACTCAGTGCTCCGTCTCCCCTCAGCAGGAGAAACTGGTTATACTAGTTTTGAAAAAGAAAGGACATAACCTACCCTAACCATCACTACTAACCTTCGCTTAGAAATAAGTCTTTTCATAGCCCAAGCAAACTAACATGTTTGTTTATACAAAGATATTACTTATACTCTTTCAATGCTATGTAGGCTTAGAATCAAAGGCAGTTCTCAGAATCCTAATAAAATCCAGCCACCAGACTGAAATTTAATATACTACTCAGTCATTGGTTCAGTTAACTGAGAAAGCCAGCATTGAGGCAATCCATAGTTTAAATAAGTACATTGACAATAAAATATCATCAAGTTGGAAACATTTACTCACTCGGGGTCACGGTGGCTGGAGTGGGATCCGTCATGCCGGCAGTGTCTGTTAGCCTTACCTTCTGGCCTTGCCTACTTGCTGGTATCTCTCAGGCCCACCTTCCTCAGACCGTGGCTACTCATTGGCTAGCATTTAAATGATGCAACGTTGTTTAGTGTCTGTTAATAAAGATAACTGGAAGTCTGCATAACTGTGATGACCAGAGTGTAATTAAAATCTTTGTTTCAAAGAATTGCCTGCTGTGTTAAATTTACTACATGTAAATGAAGAGAGCACCACGAGGTAGCAGTGGGAACCACTCAACTGGACAAGAGACGGACTGCAGAGGTCAGGGCAGGTGCTAGACCTGGAGAATGAAGTGTTTCTAACGTGGAGGTCCCCAAGATCTGTTAAGAAAGTGTCTTCTTGTGTACGAATCGAGTACTCTGAGGTTTGAAAAACTGTCAAGTTTGTGACAGCTCAAACAGGAAAGAAAGGAACGTGAGTCCGGAGAAATCGTCCAGGAAAGTGGAATTCTAACTGAACGGCAGTGTCCATGTGGCTGCAAAAGCAGTTAGCGAGTTTCCTTTAAAATGCTCTGCTACTCAGTGAGCGTGAGTCAGTCACCAAATAACAAGAGTAAATGGTAGAAAACAAAACCAGGCAAACCCCAGCCTCCTTGGGAAGCACTCGAATGGAAGGCATTGCAGCGCTAAGGAGAAGCGAGAAGCAGGACCACAGCAGAGACATGGCTTGGGCTAGGGACACGGGAGAGCAGTTTTGATGGAAACTCTTTGAAAATTAGTCCTTACTAAACTGCGGGGCAGGGACTGACTGCCTGCTAAGACAGAGGTGCGGTTCCTTCTGGTGGTCTTGATGCGTTCTGCCTCCGATTAAAGAAGCAAAAGCTGGTGGAAATTGGAGTGTGTGGAAATGGAAGCACGTGGCGACCTCTAGTGACAGATCTGCATAATAGAAACGAAATGAACGTGATTGTTGGGGGAGGGTGATAATGGGGGAGGATGGGGAGGGAACACCCATACAGAAGGGGGGGAGGGTTAGGAGGATGTTAGCCGAAACCGGAAAGGGAATAACAATCGAAATGTAAATAAGAAATACTCAAGTTAATAAAGATAGAAAAGAAAAAAAAAAAAAAAAAAGAAAGAAAGAAAAAAAAAATGTGGAAAAAAAAAACCAAAAACAGAAACTGGATAGAACATTCCAACTTTTCCTTCCTCCCTGGTCTTCATTGTCCAGGAATATCATCAGGTCGTACCTATGACTTACATCCCGCAAATGTGTCAGGCAAAAACACTATCTTTTGGAATTTTGAGCCAGGGTCTGAAGATTAAAACAAATATGCTCGAGACCTTCGACTTGACAGGGGTCCCACCAGGTTGGCGGTGCTCTATGTGCTTGGCTACTTTTCTCTGAGTAGTCTTGGGCGGGTCACTGCAGTGACGTGCAGAAACACAGGCTAAGGTGTTGGAAAGGAGGAAAATAGCTGGGATCACTGGAGTCTCCCCGACATCTACCTTACTTGATTTAGCCGTTCACTTCTGCCTACCAATATCTGCCAGCTACCTCTGGTTCTGGTGATTCCTGCAGGTGGCTCCATACTGATCTCACCAGCAGCGAGACTTAGGTTTTTCATGGAGGGTCAAGGAAAAAGGGGCAGGTAAGTTGAGACCTGGTAGTTTGCACCTTGTCTCTGTGTTCCTATAGCATGTCCAGCCTGCTTGGTCAGAATGTTCAAACTAATCCTGATTTTGTTTTCTTTACCAAGATGCTTTTTTAAACTTAAGGAAACACAAGGTTGTACACATAGGACACTCAAAATGACCCAGTTAGAGGGGCAGGGCAAATGACACTCTTTGGACTTGAGAACCAAGGAATGGACAAGTTTGTAAGGTAGTCCTTGTTATTCCCACAGGGAGCTGTGTGAATACTTTAAAGGTTAATTGATTTGTCTTTGTTCAAAAGGAGATACATTTCAATTAAAAACTAGGGTATTGAATGGAAAAAAAACACTCAAGATCATTCTTCACTTCTTTGTGGCTTTGACAGTCTGTGGCTCAGGCAAGCTCAAACTTGTTATATAGCTGACTTTGAATGGATATTCTCCCTCCCTCTTCCACCTCCCAACTACTGTGATTATAGGCATGCACCTCCCTGCCTGGTGTAAAATCTCTTTATCTCCTTCAGTTTTGTTTTTGTTTGGTGCTGGGATAAGCTCAGTCTGAAGCCGGTGAAGGAGAGACTACTGTATTGGGGAGCTCCACACAGGTTCCCTTTCTATTTCTGGTTCCCGACCTTCCTAACACTGTGACCCTTTACACAGTTCCTCATTTATCAGTTATTTTATCAATACTTAATAACTGCTATTTTACTACTGCTACGAATCATAATATCTGATATGCAGGATATTGGGTGTGCAACCACTGTGGGAGTTGACACACACAGGTGGAGAACCCTTGTTTTAATGCCTAGGATATGGGAAGGTACTCTGAAGGCTACCAAAAGAGAGAGTTAACCATCAACCCAAACACAAAACTCTCTAGGGCAATGGTGGTGCAAATCTTGTTAGAGTAACCAATTAATGACTGATTTGACTTAAGGCCCACTCCCTGATGTGAAACTCCTACCTGACACCAGAGTCTAGATAGTCTAGAGACCAGGATAAAGAAAAATGCTCTATGTTGGAGCATTTTTTGGGTATATGCCCAGGAGTGGTATAGCTGGGTCCTCAGGTAGCACTATGCCCAATTTTCTGAGGAACCTCCAGACTGATTTCCAGAGTGGTTGTACCAGCTTACAATCCCACCAACAGTGGATGAGTGTTTCTCTTTCTTTACATTTTTGCCAGCATCTTCTGTCACCTGAGGGTTTTTTTTTTTTTTTTTTTTATCTTAGTCATTCTGACTGGTGTGAGGTGGAATTTCAGGGTTGTTTTGATTTGCATTTCCCTGATGACTAAGGATGTTGAACATTTCTTTAGGTGCTTCTCAGCCTTTCAATATTTCTCAGTTGAGAATTCTTTGTTTAGCTCTGTAGTCCTTTTTTTTTTTTTTTTTTAAATGGGGTTATTTGATTCTCTAGAGTTTAGCTTCTTGAGTTCTTTGTATATATTGGATATTAGCCCTCTATTGGATGAAGGATTGGTAATTATCTTTCCCAATCTGTTGGCTGCCGTTTTGTTCTGATGACAGTGTCCTTTGCTTTACAGAAGTTTTGCAAATTTATGAAGTCCCATCTGTCGATTCTTGATCTTAGAGCATAAGCCATTAGTATTCTGTTTGGGAAATTTTCCCCAGTTCCCATGTGTTCAAGGCTCTTCCCCACTTTTTCTTCCATTAGTTTAAGTGTATCTGATTTTATGTGGAGGTCCTTGATCCACTTGTACTTAGGTTTTGTACATGTCGATAAGAATGGGTCGATTTGCATTCTTCTACATGCTGACCTCCAGTCGAACAAGCACCATTTGTTGAAAATGCTATCTTTTTTCCACTGGATGGTTTTAGCACCTTTGTCAAAGACACATGCTCCAATATGTTCATAGCAGCCTTATTTATAATAGCCAGAAGTTGGAAAGAACCCAGATGCCCTTCAACAAAGGAATGGATACAGAAAATGTGATACATTTACACAATGAAGTATTACTCAGCTACTAAAAACAATGACTACATGAAATTCACAGGTAAATGGATGGAACTAGAAAATACCATCCTGAGTGAGTAACCCAATCAGAAAATGCACCCATGGTATGCACTCACTGATAAGTGGAAATTAGCCCAAAATCTTGGATTATCCAAGATATAATCCATAGACCACATGAAGCTCAAGAAGAAGGATGACCAAAGTGCGGATGCTTCAGTCCTTCTTAGAAGGGGGAACAAAAATATTCATAGGAGGAGATACAGAGACAAAGTTTGGAGGAGAGACTGAAGGAAAGACCATCCAGAGACTGCCCCACCTGGGGATCCAGCCCATATACATACATTCACCAAACCCAGACAATATTGCTTATGCCAAGAAGTGCATGCTGACAGGAGCCTGATATAGCTGTCTCCTGAGAGGCTCTGCTAGAGCATTACAAATACAGAGGCAAATGTTCACAGCCAACCATTGAACTGAGAACGGGGTCCCCAGTGGAGGAGTTAGAGAAAGGATTGAAGGAGCTGAAGGGGTTTACAACCCCAAAAGAACAATAATACCAACCAACCAGAGCTCCCAGGGACTAAACCACCATCCAAAGAGTACACATTGACAGACCTATGACTCCAGCTGCATAGGTAGCAGAGGAGCTCTTGATCCTGCCAAGACTGGAACACCCCCCTCCCCCCCAGTGTAGGGGAATGTCAGGGTGGGGAGGTGGGAAGAGGTGGGTGGATGGGTGGAGGAACACCCTCATAGAAGAAGGGGGAGGAGGATGGGATAACAGGTTTATGGATGTGAAACCAGAAAAGGGGTTAACATTTGAAATGTAAATAAATATCCAATAAAAAATAATAAAAGTACCCAAAATGCTACTTGTCTGAAAAAAAATTGTAACAATAAAATGACCCTTAATAATATTCTGCTATACACATAGATCGGTGCCCTTTTCAGCCACTATCAGAGAGATTTCTTTCTACAGCAGATGGGAACAAATACAGAGACCTACTGTTGTGGTTTGCCCTGGAGTTATCTGTATTTTGATGCTAATTCCACTGCCCCAAGGACAGCTTTCTAGTCTAGTGCTCAGGAGTCAGGTGACTTCACTAGAACCTCCCACTGAGAACCTCCCTGCTCTGTGTATTTAATTTTATTAATGTTCTTAAGGGATGGGTGGTACTGGGTTTTGTAAAATACAGGATCAAAGGTTATTGTGGTGTGTTCTTTCAGGTGATTTAAGTGTAAGAAAGTATTGGATGAGAAGGAAGGTAGAGAGATTGGGTGGGAGAGAAGCAGAGCAGGTGAGAGGCTTTGAAGGAAGATATCCAGGAGATATCTTGGGAGATCTAGAGACAACCAGAAGACATTTTATACACACACACACACACACACACACACACACACACACACACTCATACATACATACTCACACATATACACTCACATATACACTCACACATACATACACACACATGTATACATTCACACCCTCACATATGCCCTCCCCCAAAGAAAGAGGGAGAGGGAGAGGGAGAAGGAGAAGGAGGGGAGAGGGAAAGGGAGCAAGAGAGGGAGGGAGAGATTGAGAGAGAGATTGATTATCTTGGAACATAAGCTCTAAATGAGATGAGCCCATTAAATCCTTCCCTTCAGAGCTCAGGGAACCCTGCAGAGGAGGAGGCAGAGGGCAGAGGGCATTGGGAGTCAGGTAATATAGAGGAGAGCAGGGGAACAAGTCCCTTTAAATCAACCACACAAAGTTCATCTGAACTCACAGTGACTGAGGCAGCAAGGCCAGGGCCTGCACAAGTTTACACAAGTCCCCTGTATACATATTGTAGCTCTCAGCTTAGTATTTTTATGGGACGCCCGAGTGTGTGAGCAAACGGGTCTCTGGCTCTTGTGGCTTTCTTGGGCTCTTTTATTTTCCTGTTGGCTTGTTTTGTTCAACTTCGATATGATGGTTTCTGCTTTATTTTATTTTGTTTAAAAAATGTAAGTGTCGTGTTTTGTTTATAAAAAGGTTTTGGTTATTTTTAAGTATGAATGATCTTGTAATCTACAGATTAAATTTTCTTTATCAAAATATACTTTAATTTCTGGTTTTCTTCTGTGTGAGTTTTGGGGCACTTTCCATTCATCTAAGTTGTCAGATTCAATCTCATTTTTGTAAAACCCCTCCTGCATTGTGTGTTTCCATCCTGATGTCGATTATTGGTATTTTCTCTCAAGCTTCCTTAATAATTCTCAGTAACTTTGAGGAATCAACACTGTTGTGTTTTTCTGCTGTTCTGCCTTTCTCCATTTGCAGACACTTTATCATTACTCCTACGTTCTTTACCTGTAATTTGATATTCTCTTTCGTAGCTTGTGAAGAAAAAAAGCTTAATCATTGATTTACATACCCTTTTCTTTTCAAATACAAATTTAAGTCCATATTTTTTTACTGAGTAATACTTCATCTGTGCCAACACATTTTATAGTATTATACTTTCACTGTAGCTCAATTCCATTTATCAATAATTCTCACATTTCTTCCTTGACACATGGATTGTTTAGAAGTACACTGCCTGTCAAACATTTGGGGTATTTCTATTTACCATGCTATTACCATTTCTAACCATGTTTCACCATTGCCTATGAGTGTGCTCTGTATTTTAATGAGTTAGAGTACATTGTGGTTGTTTGATGTGCAGCTCATACTTCAGCATGTGGTTTAGTTGATAAATAATCCACATTCAGTTGAATAGGATTGTGTTTTCTAATTTGTTTGGTTCTAAAGCTTTATTCTGACTTATTTGCTTAATTACCTACTGATAGTTTTTGTATTTTTCTTTTGGTTTGCATAAACTCATATTGTGACAGGGCAAGGCAGTGTAAAGTTTCCTCCATTTTGTATCCTTGATGAGGCCATTTCAGGTTAAACTAGAATTTAACTTGATCTCCTTGATGGAGAATCCCATGGAAAATTACCAAACTCTATTCTAAGGACCCTGAGCTCAAGATGTCACTGCTAGCTTAGCTTTTGTCAAACTCACTGCTTCTTTAAACCTCTCCCTTCAGCTAACTGCGTATCTCAGCTTCTGTTAAACTGCTTGCTCATACAAAACCTGTTCCCTGCAACTGCAGAACAAGATACTAGGATTCGGTTTTACTTTAAAAGCCCATTGCTCTAATTGCTCAGGGCTACACTGAAGCCCCAAATACCTCAGTGTGGTCACACTAAGCTGCGATAAAGACTTTCAATTGGCTATAAACTGTGTCCAAGTGGTCATCTCTGGTGGGATCCCTGTAACAGTATATTCTAAACATAAAATCAATCTTCCTTGACTAGCAAAAGGATACTTAGTATATTTGGCTGAACAAACATTTGAATACTATTAAATCTAACACATTTCTCAAATTGCTTTTTCCCTTATAAGGAAAGGAGACTGTTTTCACAGGCTACCATTTGAATCTTCATATTTCTTTAAACTTTCTGAGCAGGATTCCAACTAAGAAGTTTTTTAATTTTCTTTTTTCTTTTTGACATTTTTTTCTTTTATTGGATATTTTTATTTACATTTCAAATGTTATCCCCTTTCCCAGTTTCCCCTCCAGAAACCCCGCTATCACCCCCTGCTTCTATGAGGGTGCTTCACTACCCATACACCTACTCCCTCCCACCTCCCCGCCCTGGCTTTTTGCTTTTATTTTTTCTTTACAGAATAAGGATTCTATTCTTAGCCACCCTGGATGGATGCTTTATAATCAGGAAAGATTTTACCAACTTCCAGGTAAGATGGTGGACGAAAAGTCACTTCAGGAGGAATGCTTGATTAGTTTGGGAAACACTCCCTTCCTGTCTCTCACTAGAAAACAAACAGGCTTCTGAGGAATAATTAATATACTATAATATGATAAAATACAAATTAAAACATTGGTGTTGGACAAGACAAACAAAAAGAAGAAAAAGAACCCAAGAGAAGGCAGAAGGTCAGAGAACCACTTGTACCAATAGGCAGGAATCCCATCCAAACTTTAAACTGGAAGCCATAGTATACACACAGATGACAAGATGTGAACCTATGTATACCCTGTGTGTGCTGCCTCAGCCTATGTGAGTTTGTATGTTCTTTGGTCATATTGATTTAGAGAGCTTTGTTTTCTTGGTGTCTTTTATCCCCTCTGGCCCTTATGCTCTTTTTGCCTTCTCTTCTCCATGGCTCCCTGAGCCTTGTGGGGAATAATTTGATGGAGAGATCCCACTGAGGGCCGAGTGTTCTGAGATATCTCACTCTACATAAGGTTTGTAGTATTCCATTGTGTAAATGAGCCACATTTTCTGTATTCATTCTTCTGTACAAGGGTCTTTGTATTTGTTCCCATGTGACCATTTGATGGTGACTGAGCAAGGTACTGATCTATGAACATAGCAGAATGTCATTAAAAGTCATTTAATTTGCTTGTTTTCAGAACAGTAGTATTTGGTTTAATCCTAGATCCCTGTGTTATCTAGTCTCAGGTTATTGGTCACTCAAACAGTGTTGGGTATGTATTTCAACTTGTAGATTCAGTTTAAGTCAGCTCAGATATTGATTGGTTACTCACACAAGCTTTGAGCCATCATTGCCCTAGTGTAGCTTGCAGGCAGGATGATATAGAAGATAGAGTGTTCATGGCTCAGCCGGTGCTTACGCTTCTCCTTTGGTAGTATGCAATGTACCTTCCTACACCAAGAGGCTAGCCTCTAGTTGGGCACCAGCTTGACTTCTCCAGGGTCAATGAATTGTGTAGCTATTGTCATCAATGGGTTCTTGCCATCAGTTTGTGGAAAACAGACTTTATTCTTGGCAACAGCCTGGGTTGTTTGGGAGTTCCTATGGGACTTCTTTGGCCAGCAACTCAATTAGATGTAACCCAGTCCCAGAACTGGAAGCTTCTTTTAGTAACAGAAGATGGCCAGCTGGGATTCTATCTCTCCCATTATTAGACAATTTCGGTAAGATTGCCTTCATATATGTATAAATTTTAGGACGCTTCTTTTGTATTAAGTGTTCATACTTCCTCTCAAGTGGCCTTTAGTTTTCATTGTGTCTCTCTCTCTCTACTTTTCTTCCCTCATCCCCCTTCAACCTTCACCTCCCTCTTTTTTAACTTCGTAAGCATTTTAAAAAAAAATTATTAGATTTTTTTATTAACATTTTAAATGTTATCCTCTTTCCCAATTTCCCCTCCAGAAACATGCTATCCCATTCCCCCTGCTTCTATAAGGGTGCTCCCTCACTCTCCCACTCCCTCCCTCCCACCTCCCTACCCTGACATTGCCCTACACTGGGACATCGAGCCTTCACAGGACCAAGGGCCTCTCCTCCCATTGATGCTCAACAAGGCCGTCCTCTGCTACCAACACAGATGGAGCCATAGGTCCATCCCTGTGTTCTCTTTGGATTGTGCTTTAGTCCCTGGGAGCTCTGGGGAATTTGGTTGGTTGATATTGTTGTTCTTCTTATGGGGTTGCAAACTCCTTTAGCTCTTTCAATCTTTTCTCTAATTCCTCCATTGGGGACCCTGTTCTCAGTTCAATGGTTGGCTATGAGCATCCAACTCTGTATTTGTCATGTTCTGGCAGAGCCTTTCAGGAGACAGGTATATCAGACTCCTGTCAGGATGCACTTCTTGGCATCAGTAATATTGTCTGGGTTTGGTGTCTGTGTATGGGATGAATCTCCCAGGTGGGGCAGTCTCTGGATGACCCTTCCTTCAGTCTCTGCTTCACACTTTGTTTCTGTATTTCCTTCTGTGAGTTGATTCTAATAGCATGGAGTTTCCCAACTATTGTGCTGCTCAAAGCATATTAAAATATAAAAGCTATGCTTGTATCTTGTATGCTTGTATGCTGGTAAATAAATGGTCTAAGGCAGGAAGGAACACTGCACCAGGATTTAAATATTACTAACATTAGTTGTCATTGACTTAACAGCTAATATCCACATATGGCTAAATATATACCATATTTTTTTTCTAGGTATGAGATACCTCAAAGTAATACTCCATTGTATAAGTACACCACATTTTATTCATCCATTCTTCTTTTGAGGGACATCTAGGTTGTTTCCAATTTCTGGCCATTATGAACAGAGCAGCAATGAATATGTTTGAGCAAGTGTCTCTTTGACAGGATGAAGAGACTGTTGGGTATACAACCAAGAATGGTATGGCTTGATCTTTGGTAAATTGACTCTTATTTCTGAGGATTTCTATAGTATACATGCTTATATTCCCCCTCAGCAATGGAAGAGAGTCCTCCCTACTGCACATCCCCATCAGCATGAACTGTCACTTGTTTTGTTGATCTTAGCCATTCTGACTGGTATAAGATGTGATCTCAAAGTAATGTTGATTTGCATTTTCCTGATGACTAAGATCTTTGAGCATTTCTTTAAGGGTTTATCAGCTTTTTGAGTTTCCTCTTTGAGAATTCTCTGTTTAGATCTGTTCCTTATTTTTAATTGGTTTATTTATTTTCTTGCTATCCAGTTTTCTTGAGTTTTTTGTTTTGGATATTAGCCCTCCATTGCATGTGTAATTGATTAAAATCTTTCCCCATCCTGTTGGCTAGAAGGTCCTATTTATTAATAGTTGACGTTAATGTCTGGGCTATTGGTGTTCTGTTCAGAAAGTCCTTTCCTGTGCCCATGAGTTCAAGTTTATTCCCAACTTTCTCTTCTATTGGTGTATTTGATTTTATGTTGAAGCCTTTGATCCATATGGAGTTGAATTTTATTCAGGGTGGTAAGTATAGATCTATTTGGATTTCCTGAATATGTAGACATCCAATATGATCAGCTTCATGTGTCGTAGATGCTGTCTTTTTCTCCACTGTGTATTTTTCTGACTTCTTTATCACAAATCAAGTATCTATAGTTGTGTAGATTAAGTCTGGGTCTTGAATTTGATTCCACTGGTTAATGCACCTGTTTCTGTGCTAATACCATGCTGTTTTTATTACTATAGTTTGTAGTAAAAGTTTAAACCAGTGCTATTGATACTTACTGTAGTTCTTGTATTGTTCAGTATTGTTTTATCCATCTGGTTATACTTCTTGTTGTTGCTGCTGCTTCTGCTCATTTGTGTGCTTTCATATGAAATTGAGAATTGTCCTTTCAAGATCTGTGAAAATTGGTGTTGGGGTTTTGATGGGGATTCCATTGAATCCATAGATTGCTTTTGGTGGGTTGGCCATTTTTTTTTTTTTTTTTTACTATATTAATCTTACCAATCCGTAAGCCACCAGGAATGGGGGCAGAGAGTGAGATGAGGCCTCAGCAGAAGGTCTGCTACAGAGCTAGGGATGAAAATGGAGGATGGGTCTGTAAGAATGGGGGGAGAGGTCAAGATTCACAGTGGACCTACCTGATTTCTTAGGTTACGTGGCCTGTGGGTTCCCAGGAAATGCTTGTTGGAGGTACGGGGTCAGGTAATGCAGTGAGTCCAGGGAGAGATCTGTGTGATCCAATGGAGATTAGATTTAGAAAGAGGTTGGCTAAAGGAAGGTCTACAGTGAGCCTATTTGCTTCCCTGATCAGAGTTGCCTGTTGGAGTTGGGGTTTGGGATAAAGTAATGACTGGGAGAAGGGAACAGGAGGGGAAGATCTATGGACTCCATTAGAGAAGGGAGAAGAGCTGAAAGGGGGTCCTCAGCTGGTGGTCTCCTGTAGAGCTAAGGACTAGACTGAGACTGGAGAGTTGATTTGAGAGAGTGGAGGAAGAAGTAAAGATCTACCTCCTTCCTTGTCTGGAGTAACAACATTATAGTTTAAAAACAGTGATAACATCCCAGTGAAAAATTTATTCAGTTTCTGGATTTAAATGCTTTTTATTTGTCTTTAGTTTTTGAAGGACACGGTAACTTTGTACAGATTTAGAAGTGTCTATGATTTTTTTGTTACTTTAAAAGTGTATTCTTTGGTGAAGTCAAAGACACATCTCTCCCCTCAAAGGGAATAAGAGATAGTTTATTTCGGAGCCAAATATGAATAACTGTAGCCTGGGAACATACATGTTAGTTACCTACAAATACCATGTTCCAATGTAGAAACAATCTCATGAAGCTTTTGTAGTAATAAAACAAAAAAAAAGTCATAAATCATGGCGTTTATAAAATGTGTTGGTGGAAAGATGAGATAAGCAGGTTCTAGCCAAGTAGGGAATCTGCTGAAAAGTTGATCCTTGGCCTCGCTACTCCTCCACCAAAGACAGTGCATGTTTTTAATTTCACTGTATTTTTTATTTTATGTGTATATTTCTAGGTTTGTGCTGGTTAAGATTTTGCCAACCTGACACCCGTTATGGTCATCTCGACAGTGGGAACCTCTATTGAGAATATGCTCCTATTGGGTTGACCTACAGTCAAGTTTGTGGGAGCATTCCCTTGATTAATGATTGATGGAGGAGGGCCCAGCCCGCTTCAGGTGGTGCCACCCCTGGGCAGGTAGTTAGTTCTAGGTTGTATGAAAGCAAGCGAGTGAACCAAACAAAGGTTTCCTCCATAGCTTCATAGCTCCAGGCTCTGCTCCTGCTTCATTTCATGCCCTGACTTCACTCAGCAATAGACTATGATTGGGATGGGTCAGTCAATTGAACCTGCTTTTACTCCCCAAACTTGCCTCTGGTCATAGTGTTTAGGATAGCAGCAAGAAGCAAACTATGACAGGGCCTGGGCATAGGTGTCCCTGGAGGCAACAAGGCATAGAAACCTCTGGAACTAAAGTTACAGGGGGTTAGGAACCACCAGATGTGAGTGCTTCAAACCAAAGATGGGTCTTCTGCCAGAGAGAAAGTGTTCTTAATCACTGAGCAATCTTTCCAGCTCCCATACTGTGTGGTTTTGGTGTTTGTTTTCAAGACTTTGTTTTTGCGTTAGATTGTGATGTATCTGAAGGTCTTTCCTTGAAGATCTGTTGGCTTCATAAATATATATGCTCATACTTTTAACCATTTAAAAAGTTTAACTTTTTAAAATACTTGAGTATTGCCTTTCTCCCCCTACTATGTCAGTTATGAGCAGTAGACTTTTAACTGTGCCTTTTCTCGTTATGATGTTTCATTGGCTACTAATGACCACTAGAAAGCATACTTACTGTGTCGAGACTGCTAGAAACCTATGGAATGAGTTCTTTGATTCTAATACTGGATTTTTCAACTCAGAAACACACACACACACACACACACACACACACACACACACACACACACACACACACACGAGAGACCCTTCCAGAAGATATAATTTAATAAAAGGAGTTCTATGACAATCATGAGGAGTGCTGCAGGTTTGAGGCTAGCCTGAGCTACAAATAGTACCCCCCCCAATTAAACTATACAAATTTCTAATGTACTGTTGGTTTCTCTCTCTCTCTCCCCCTCTCTCTCTCTCTCTCTCTCCTCCCTCTCTCCCTCCCTCCCTCCTCCCTCCCCCTCCCCCCCTTCTAAGTCATGGCCAGTGTGAAATTTTAACTAAGACACTACATCATAAAAAGACAGTCTCAGTAATGGGCATCCATGTTATATTTATCTGTTTATATCTTGTTTATCTGTTTAGTGACTCTGCAAAATGCCCTGCTTCAAGCACAAAATGAATGTCTTCCACTGGCATCGTGTACCATTCAGGAACTAAAATCTACCTTGGCTGGGTAGAGTCTTTCTTGAGTAATCAGGGTTGAAGGGAAATCTCTGGGTAGCTCACAGGGCATGTGGAGAGGGATTTAAACACAGGACATAGTTTGAGCTTGGCTCTTCCTAACCAGGCCCTGGGCAGATGACTCTCACTATCTGCTTAGATCCTCCAAGCCCCTCTTGCTGCTCACTTCCTTGCTTTTGTTGTCTCTTAGCCAACACTAATTTATTTTGCATGTTACCATAAAGTACTAACCAAACACGAACGAAGCTACCCTGTGTCTCTCATGGCATCTTAGAGGTAAGGCATACCTGGCTGTGGGTGGTATAGACATGGCCCAGATCTTGGCCAGGATGAGGGACCTCCTTGGCATCTAGATCCTCTTCAAGCTGTGGGGAGGAGGCTGAGGAGACAGATAGTAGTTCCTCACTCTGTGTGGAGGTCTGGTTCATACTGTTGCTATTCTGTCTTGGAAAAACATCCAAGAAGTGAGTATTTGTAGCTTTTGGGAGGCCTGGAGTACCTTGAGGGTAAGAGCAGGGTTGGCCTGACCCAAGTTCTTCCCTTTCACCGAATGATTTTGTTCTGAAGACATATCACATAGGAACTGCCCCAAGGCCCTGCCTCTCAAGCTTTTTAGCCCTCTCTACCTGCTTAAACCAGAAAACCTGGTTGATTTTCCTCTCTTTTGCAATTGGCATTAAAGAAACAAAGCATATGTAAATGTGCTTCTTAAAACCACTCAAATCCTGTGCTACTTCAATATGCTCCTGGGAAGACGGCAGTGCAGAGTTTCCCGCGGGGTATTATTTGTCTCATAATGCAAGAAAAGGACAACTGTATCTGTCCTATAAATTCCCAAACGATGTCATTCCCAAACGATGAGCCTTATTATGCAACCTTCCGTTGATAGCTACTGGGTGGGGACTTAATGTAGCCGTGGAGGATTTAGTGGGATGGCGGCGCATGCCTGCGGTCATGATACTTGAAAGGAAGGGAGGTAAGGTCTTGAGTTTGAACTCAGCCTGGGGTACAATAGCGAAACCCTATCTTCTAAAACGACACATCAAAATCTCTCTTTTCTCCTTTTCTGACGCAGGAACGGTATTTCCTATGTTAACGGTGCCTTGGGCTCTGATAACTGCAGTGATCCCATTCCTTCAAGCGCATAACCTTGAATTAACAGACGGGCACGATGTAGCTTACCCATTTCCGTATTTTAAAAAACATTTATTTTATTTCAGTCATAATCTCAGTATGTGCACATGATGCAGATGCTCTCGGAGGTCAGGGGCCTTGGATCCCTCATCGCTGAAGTGACAAGCAGTTGTGAACCTTTCTACCCCTGTCTGGACATGGCCGCTGGAAACTAAATTCCGCTCCTCTGCAAGAGCAGCATTTTTTTTTTTTGCATTTTTTTAAATTGGATATTTTATGTATTTACATTTCAAATGTTATCCCCTTTCCCAGTTCTCCCTTCTCCATGCCCCCTCCCCCTGCTTTTATGAGGATGCTCCCCCTCCTACCCACCCATTCCCACCTCATCACCCTGACTCTCCCCTACCCTGGGGAAATGAGGCTTCACAGGACCAAGGGCCTCCCCTCCTACCACTGGGCTCATATTTTTTGAGCCAGGTCTCCAGCCATCTTTATTTACTTTCTGACATTTTTATTTTGTGCATGAGTGTGTGTGTGTGTGTGTGTGTGTGTGTGTGTGTGTGTGTGTACCCATTCATGTGCATGTGTACGTGTGAGTTATGTACATGAGTGAGGGTACGTGTGTATGTGTGCATAAGTATGTGTACTCGCATGTGCCACAAACATGTTTGCAGGTCAGAGGACCACTTTCAGAATTCAGTTCTCTCCTTGTACCACGTGGCTCTTGGGGATCAAACTTACGTCATTAGGTCTGGTAACAGGAGCCTTTCCCCACTGAGCCTCTCAACAGCCTCTATGATATCAGCACTATGATATCATCATCGTCATCATCATCATCATCATCATCATCATCATCATCGTCATCAATGATTTGCTATGTGAAGTGCCGGAGTTGGACCCAGACCCTCACATATGTCAGGCAAGTACCCCATGATTGGAGTTTGAGTCCCAGCCTGAGTGTTGGCTGTATTTGCTTCCTGTGGCTACTGGCAAGGGGTGTCTGGTTGTAGCTGGGCCCTGTTTATGGGCTGCCGTAGACTGCAGAGTACCACCCATGCCTTAGTAAGGGCACTGTAATTGCATCCCTGTAAACATTTCTCTCTCAGTTATTCGGCAATTTGATAATACGTACTGAAAATATTTGTATCCTCCATGGATATGCTTTTTAAATTTTTTTTTTTTTTTTTTTGAGATAGGGTCCCTCTGGATAGTTAACGGTTTGTCTTAAACTTGTGGTCTTCCTGTGTCAGCCTCCTGAGTGCTGGAATCACACGTGTGTACTAGTCCACATGGCTCAGATTTTTAACGAAGATTTTATTTTTTTAATTATCTTTTCAGTTACAGAGGTAGCTCATTTTTATCATCTGAAGCAGATTAATGTAGCAGACATGTGTTCCTATGTATAGTTTCCTTTTTGATTATTAAATTAAAATTGAAATGAATATATAAAAACATAAGAACTGTACAGTGATGTTTGGACGTATACATGCACAGTGAGGAAATTGTATTTCCAAGTCAGCACCTTGAAGCCACAAGGCCGGAAGAGATCTAGCTACCAAAATAATGGAAAAAATCAGAACCTAAATATCTGATAGATACAAGCAACTTGTGAGGAAATATTAAGCAACTAGGATGACGACTGGATAATGACATGGAGAGACGCGGAAAAGCCACTGCTAAAGCAATGTGATCTGCGAGTGAGCCTGCTGTGGAGAACCCCTGCCGCTGTGTACGGTTGCAAGCCTGAATGTAAACGCACAGAGACAGGGCTGAAAGCAGTGGAGACTGGGCTGGGAAGGTGGGGTTCTCCAGGCCTGCCATGTTAGGAGAAAGAGCAGTAGAGACTGGGACGGCGCAGTGGATGGGAGTGCCTGATGTGTTAGCATGAGGACCTGAGTTCTAATTCCTAGCATCAGTGGAAAAGCCAGGAGTGACTCGGTGCATTTGTAAGCCCAGTGCTTGGGAGAGAAGGTGGAAAACAGAGACAGGAGGATCATGGGGACGGACTGGCAGTCACCCTAATTCCAGGTTCAGGGAGGGATTCTACGTCAAGCGAATAAGGTGAAGAGTGGTAGAACAGGTCCCGAAAGTCTTACTCTGATCTTTGCACGTGCACATACTTAATGTGTTCTTGTACACACGAGTATAAGGAACATCTACATCCACACACATACATCCACACACTCACACAAATGCATATGCTCACTCTGACCCACAAATACATATACTCTCACACATAACATACACATACATATATATTCATGGAATCAAAGAAAAGCATACGCACACACACACACACATACACACACATACACACACATACACATGAAACAGACACTCTCTTACACATACATACACATTTATTCCTATACACACACACACTACTCACACATACACATACCACACACACACACGTGCACACACATACACATGAAACAGACACTCTCTCACACATACATACACAGTCATGCATACACACACTATTCACACACACTACATACACACTATTCACACACACTACACACACATACACATCACACACACATATACTCAAACAGACACAGTCTCTGATACATACACACACATTCAATACACACACAATTACTCACACATACACCACAAACACACACACACACACACACACACACACACACACACACACACACACACACAGAAGGAATAAAGGACAGAGTTACAAAACAAGCCTAAAATCTCTGGTGAGAGCTTTCTGCTTTAAGAAAAGGCATGTAGTGAGTTTGTCCTTAGTTTTGATCACTAGAGGTCACTAAAGTCACAGGAATTATCAATGGTCTCTTTTCCAGGGTGTTTTCTTTTTTTTAAAAAGTTTTATTTATTTATTTATTTATTTATTATTAATTATTTTTTAAGTCAAGGACTGTTTCTGGCTTTTTCCTGCTTCACTTTCAAGCGTTTACTGGAAGATCTCTTTCTGCTTAGACTTAAAGCAGAGTAAATTATTTGGATTAGTTTTTTCCCCCTAATATTAATATTCCCTGAAACAGACAGCCATCTATCCACGGGACTATTCAAAACAGATGGGTGTTTCTGGAGAAGTGATTTATTCCCTCCTGTGATACCAAAGGGCCTCTTGGCTGATACCAGCTCGCTGTGAGCTCTGAATAACGTTGTTGAGACAGAACCAAGCCTGTCCAGCAGCAACACACACCGTTCAAACGAAACAGCATGGGCCATTTCGTGGAAAAAACGTCCTGCATTTACTGGCAACATGTGTGGGGTAGGAGGGCTTCAGTGAAGCAGAACCTTTGAGAACACCCAATGCATCTTCCGAATAACAGACTGCACTCCCTTTTCGTGTGCTTCCTCCTCATCCTCCTCGTCCTCCTCCTCGTCCTCCTCCTCGTCCTCCTCGTCCTCCTCCCTCCTCGTCCTCCTCCTCCTCTTCCTCCTCCTCCTCCTCCTCCTCCTCCACCTCCTCCTCCTCCCTCCTCCTCCTCCTCCTCCTCCTCCTCCTCCTCCTCCTCCTCCTCCTCCTCCTCCTCCTCTTCTTCTTCTTCTTCTTCTTCTTCTTCTTCTTCTTCTTCTTCTTCTTCTTCTTCTTCTTCTTCTGTTCTCCTCCTCCTTCTTTTAAACTTCACATTAACCCAAAGTTATGGAGAGACAGAAATTATCACACAATTAAATTGGATCCTGAAAAGCATTCCAACAGACTGTCTTCCTTCACAGGGCCACTCAAACAGAGCTAGAAAAAACACGGTGGTTAATGTCGATGTTCTTAACATGCAGACATCCCAGAGGAAGGTAATGCATGCCCCAGACTGAAGTCGCCATGCTTAGCCAAGATGTAGCATGTAGAATGTGTGTATTCATCAGGAGTTAAAATGGCAGAGATGTGATAGGTGGTGGACCTCTCCCGTGGGCAACACTTCAGTTACCAACAGCTAAACTGCTTATCTGGTTATGAGAATGAGCCTTTGTACGATTTCCGAAAGTCCTCTCAGTAAGAACCCCTCAGTGTTCAGATGGCTGACAGGTCCAAGGTTGAGCCTTTCTGACAAGCCGTAAACTAAGAGCCTTCAAGCCAACATCAACCTGGCAGGTCCTGCAGCTGAGCTTGCTCCTTATGCAATGGACTTGATTGGACTTTGATCTCTGTTAACTTTGAAGTGGCCAAGGTCTCTACTTTCCATACAGTTTTCTCCACTTTCCCCTGCAGTTAAATCAGACAGGCGGGCTAAGAAAAATCTAAACCTGAAAGAAGGGAAAACAGCTAGCGCAGTCAGGTATGTATTTCCAGTACTTCATTTCACGTAGTACATTACTGTAGGTAAGCACTCACGTCAGCTAGTTATTCATTAAATTGTAAATAGTAGTCGCATTTTCCATTGCATTGTGGGGGGCACATGGCTGAGAACCTGCTTAGGATTCATCAGAAAAGTGCATTTAATTGCAAGACTACAGATTGTACTTACTGGTGTAATGAAAACCATTACTACAGACAAGCTTGGATAAAGGAGCAAAGAGACACATGTAAGAATTCTGATATTGGCGACTATATATGTGAAAGCTGGGTCTTTTCTGCAGCTTCATAGAATTTGAGATTTGCACTTGTATTTATAAAGTGATTGATGCTCACGTCTCAGACACTCTTTGATTTTTACTTATTATGCTCCCAATGCAAGAGAGGAATTTTTTTCTTTTTCTTTTTTTTTTTATTAACTTGAGTATTTCTTATTTACATTTCGAGTGTTAATCCCTTTCCCGGTTTCCTGGCAAACATCCCCCGAATCCCTCTCCCTCCCCTTCTTTACGGGTGTTCCCCTCCCCATCCTCCACCCATTGCCACCCTCCCCCCAACAATCACGTTCACTGGGGGTTCAGTCTTAGCAGGACCAAGGGCTTTCTCTTACACTGGTGTTCTTACTAGGATATTCATTGCTACCTATGAGGTCAGAGTCCAGGGTCAGTCCATGTATAGTCTTTAGGTAGTGGCTTAGTCCCTGGAAGCTCTGGTTGCTTGGCATTGTTGTTCATAAGGGGTCTCGAGCCCCTTCAAGCTCTTCCAGTTCTTTAAGAGAGGAATTTTTTTATGGTTCTGAAGACAGTTGCATTGAACGATGGAGTCTGTATACAAATATATACACATGCACATGATGTGTATGTCTATATGAAATTTTCATGTAAAAAGAGTAATTACAAAACTCGGTCCATCCAAGCACCACTTATCTTGTCCATGGCACCTCACCTCATTCTCCTAAGTGTGAGAAGGAGACCAGGAAAGGTAAGTACAGATTTCTGTCCTACAAGGTCATGCGCGGACTGTCCTAAGATCTGTGCTTGTAGTCACTCCAGCCTCATGCAGAAAGAAGCAAAAGTGTGTGTTCCCTTTCAGGTCACAAAGAAGGACTCCACTCTCTTTTGGGTACGTCAGAGCCTGCCAACTTTCAAACCCAGCAGAGTTGTTGGACATCTTGTCTAAGGGTAGTGCAGTAAAGCCACCAGCACGCTTATTAACTGTGGGGCTTGAAAGCACTTTGGAGTAGGAGGCAAGCTACTCAGCTCCCTGGATACTAAAGCGCTCATTCCTGCACCAGCGTTCTGATTCCTTTGACATATGGGGAAAAAAGCCAGAAGGAGATACATTTACTATCTGTACTGGAAAAATGTAGGGGAGGATCTTTAAAGATGAGGCTTCAGAGATGAAGAGGTGATAGGAAAAAGAAAAAAAAAAGCCCACACGAGTCTCCTATGCTCGTGCTTCTTGGTGACAACTGTCCCTGGTAAAATGAGACAGTGTCCAGGTGACCAGATGCATGGCTTTAACTGTGTGCTATAGAATAAGACTGAGAGTGTGTTAGTGGACTGGTTTATCATGGTCCACCCTTGGATCTTTGAGTCTCTGTATTCTCTGCTGGAATCCTAAGGCCATGTGCTACTAGGCAAGGTAGTCTTTGAATCTCGGTTTCATCATTTCTAAAGTAGAGCTGGGACCCAGGTAAGAATGGAGAAAGAATCTTAATGTGAGATACTCACATGTTACCTTCTATGGATGTTGGCTGGAAAATTAAGTGGGGACATTACTTGTCAACTACAAGGTGTTAGTCAAGAATTGAGTCATGATTAGTGTTATTCTTGATGTATATTTTGGATGCACTTATTTCCACTATTAAAAAACTTTAGTGAAGGGAATAGATGGTCTAGAACTTCTGTAGGAAATCTACTTCTTAATGTAAAGCCAAATTTAGGGGAGTGTCCATTTATACCCCCCCTCCCGGGGGTGGGCAGTGATTAACAAAGAACGTAACTTGGACTTTGGGAAGCTTCTGTGTTTCTCCCTTTGGACACTAAGGTGCCCCTGCGGGAAGAAGAGAGACAGAGTTAGGAGTTGGGGTGGGAGAGAAATAATGCCCAAATACAGACTGTGATCTTAATTACTTTTAACGATGAAAATATTGTCTCTGACTCTTTTGCCTGCTCTTGGGACTTCTTTCTTCCTGTTGGGTTGCCTTGAGCAGCCTTGATGTGAGGGCTTTGGCCTTGTCTTATTGTATCCTATTTTGTCCTGTTGGGCTGAAATTTCTTGGAGACCTGATCTTTTCTGAAAAGGAAATGGACAGGGAGTAGATCTGGGAAGAGGGGAGGTAGGGGGAGATAGAAGGAATTCGGGGGGAGGAGAATGTGTAGTTGGGATATATTGTAGTATTTTATGAGAGAAGAAGAGAAGAATCTATTTTCAATAAAAGAATAAAGAATGGAAAAACAATCTTAACAAGTAGTTTCCTTTGAAGGACAAGCGTCTGTAATTAGACACATACCACTAAGTAGACCTAGAAAGGATTGATTTTGGAGGGCTGAAGGTTCGCCTCCAAGGAATGGTAGACTATTTTTGAAGTTCCTTGTATGTGCTGAAAATGTTCAAGCTGTGTAGAGAAATCATAGGTCCATCCTAGAGAAAGCTGACACCACAGGATGAGACCCAGAGGCTTAAATGCCCTGGGGCAGACAATTAATTCTGTGCATCGCTGAAGGGCACTAGAAATAGAAGCTCAATTTAGAAGTCCAGGACTCATGTAATCAGGACTTACTAAACCCAGTTGATACTCTGTGTGGGTTTTCCTTCATAAACTAGGTTCCTAATGGACAATAGCTTTGTTCAAAGTCTCAGAAGATACCTTAAAGAATCAAGCTCGGCTGTCAATCAGTCTTATCTAATGACTAGAAAAAAGCCACAGGAAGAAACAGCACAAAAACTTAAGAACTTGATAGAAAACCAGCCCATTTCTGCTTCTGGCTGTGAGTTTGTTCAAATTGTCAAAAAAAAAAAAATCTTCTGAACTCCATTATCTTTATGTGGAATAAGGCACTATTGGGTTACATGCAAAATGTATGTAAAGACTTGAGTGCTGTGACATAACGTGACATAATGTGCAGTTGGAATAGTGAACCATATTTTTAATAAAATACTCACAAAATGCCCTGTGGTCAAGGGCTTCAACCAAAGGCCCTCTGTGGAAGTATGTTAGGAATGTTAGAGCTGTCCGGGAGAATGTTCTATGCTAACTTGGAGGGTAACAAATTAGGGCTCAGATAACAAGGGTCAAACAAAATGGGAGTCATATTCTAATGCGCTCTTTGAATGTCTGTTCAAGTAAAAGTCTCTTTGGACCAAATACAGACAGCCTCCAACGTAAAGATTTATTCTTTTGAACTCTGGAAATTGTCTTTGTGCCCAGAGACTGTGCCCACACTGTTTGCTTTTTGGTTTTGGAGAAAGGATTTTCATTTATTTATTTTGTGTTTTGAGACAGGGTCTGACAGGGTTCAGGTTGGCCCCAAACTCACTATGTATCCAAGGATGAACAACCTTTGGAATTCTGACTCTCCTGCCTCCGTCTGCCTCCATTGCCCCAGTCTGTGACTGCAGTAGTGTACCACCACACCGAGCAGAGGGCATTATTTTAAAATATACTTAATTTTATTAAAACACTTAACTTTAATATCAATTTGTTGGTTAAGGTTGCTTTATTGAATATGCGAGACTCCACTAAGTGTCTATAAAATTCACATCCTTGTGCTTATCTACATTTAGTTCTTTCTGAGGGAAATTTAGCCAACAGAATTGATGACCCAGAATTGGTATGATAATTCTATCAGATGTTGAGAAGCTAATTTTAAGTCAGTATACATTTTTTTCTCCATGAAAATATGTATAGTGGATAAAAAAAACTAGTAAGCATTGATGTTTGGTGATGGCCAGCCTCCTGAACAGCTGAAGGTCCAGTGTTTGCAATGATTGAAGAAGCGGGAGGTTGCCTCTTCTTCAATGGACTATGTCTCCTTGTTGGCTCACTCGTTGCTAGTTCTGCAGCCTGTCCACATCTACAGTGAAATCCACTAGAGGAGGGGGAAGATTTCCAAACCCCAACTACATGAGATGTCTGAGAAAAGTCCAAGAAGAGAAGACTGAGTTTCCCCTGACTCTGACAGTTTGTTCTGACACTGCCTCCACTTTCATCTCGGATGATGCATTGGCTTTGTCCGCTGATGCCTCCCTGAAGGCCAGGCTGCACTGTCATCAGTGATAATTTGTAGTCACTTATCATGAGGAGATTACGGTCTTTTGTTCATAAAGTACTCAGTGAAGTGTTCAGTAAGACAATCACAGAAGCATTTGATATGAGTAAGTAGTTATAATGGGACACAATTAAATTATTGCAAGGCCTTCCAAGGACAGATTCATTATGGCAAAACAGAGCCATGGATAAGACATGAAGAAGAAGACAGGCAGGCAGGGCAGTGTAGAGATTGTTGACCCTGGTAGGCACTAACTGAGAGCCTGTAAAGGTTGGGGGTGTGTAGAGAAGGGGCAGAGAGAATATCAGCAGGGGACAGATGGTATAGTGCGTGGCTAGGTGACTCCCAGACTTACAGAGTGTGTTAGAATTATTCCCCAAGATGGAAAAAATCAGGAAGCCAGCACACAGAGAAGGACAGAGAGCGAGAAGATACCAGACAGGCTCAATATCGGATAGCATAAAAAGCAACAGGATACAGAAAAATATGTATTTTCTAGAATAGTACCTAAAATAATAGGGTATCAAAATCAGAGGCATCAAGGACTTTGGTTATCACACAGAATTATTTCCATCATGGCTCAGACCTGTCTTTCATGACATAATAAATATGACAATTTATTATAGTAAAACTTGAGAAAATATGGTAATGACTATCATAAGGATTCTCAAGGTTAGTATTTTATTTAATAATTTCACCATCACGGAGCTAGGAAACTAAGCACTGATGTGTATAACGCACAAAAGGATGGAGACATGGAGAGAAACTGGACATCCAGCAAGAAGGCTGGACAATATCACTTACACACAGCAGCACACAGATCCTCAGCCTTGAACATTAGTTTTCTTGTCAACTCTTAAAAATGTGAATTCTTTAGTTTATTTTCCTTATTGAACAAATCATCAGAACACAAAATAAAAATCACGAATCATCTCCCCAGGTTCCTCAACTTTGAGAGCCACTTCTCCAGCCATTGGCCCTCAGCTGGCCACAACTTCTCAAGGCTTCTCACCTGGGCCTGGAGAGCCTGATTCCCAGTTCTGACTGCTGACTGCTGGAAGCTTGTACAGTGTCATGGAGAGCCTATCACAGGACCCTTACAGCACAACAGCTCGGTACCCCCAGAATGAGTGATGACTCTCAGAACACAATATGGAAGCCACGGTTGTTTCTGTATTACTCCTGGGAATGATACCTGTCATTTTTGTCATAGGCCATTGTGAGTGACCAGTCTTGATACAGTATGGGAGGATTCTGCATGACAGTCAGGAGGCCCAGATCATTAAAGGACATCTTGGAATGGGAATCTAGCTATTTCATGCACGAAAATGGTAATAGCAACCTGTTAACTGAGTTGAGAGATGGCCCAGGTATTGAGAGTGCATAATGTTTTTGTAGTGGACCAGAGCTCCCCATTCACATCATATCAGGTGTCACACAACTATCTGTAACTCCAACTTCTAGGCCCCCTTTCCAGACCCCACAGATGCCTAGAGAAACATGAACCTACCCTTCCCTCATAATTCACAAAGAAAAGGTTAACTGAGCAAAATCAATACTAAAAAGCCTGAATTATAATAGAAAAGGACAATGTAGGTAACAAAGATCGTTTGTCTATATTATTACTTTTTAAAATAATTTTTAATCTATGTTCTTTTCTATTGTGTGAGGATTCTGTCTGCATGTACATCTGCATACCAGAAGAGGGCATCAGACCCCCTTTATAGATGGTTGTGAGCCACCATGTGGTTGCTGAGAATTAAACTCAGTATCCTGTAGGAGCAGCCAGTGCCCTCAACCATTGAGCTATCTCACTAGACCCCCCCATTTGTCTATATTATTGATAGTAGTTTGTTTCTTTTTATTCTGTATAGATTTTGGCATATTATAAGAATTATATAGTGGGCTGGAGAGATGGCTCAGTACTTAAGAGCATTTGCAGCCCTTCCAGAGGACCAGTTCCCCGCACCTGTGTGGAGGTCCAGTAGCAAGCTGTCTGTAACTCCAGTTGCAAGGGATCTGATGTCCTCTTCAGATGTCCACGGATGGCCTTACATGACATATGCCCATAAAGATACATACACATAAATAAAAGAAATAAAAAAATAAATCTTTAACAAAGAATTTTATACCTAGCCCAAATCTGTTCATTATATTCTTTGTAAATGCTAAGAAAACCTAGAACAATTATCGGCCAGTCAGTATTAGTTAGTCTTATATTCAGCATGAACATGCGCAATACAAACCGAAGGGTGAAGTATTCCAACAGCTCCACCCGATTAGGTAAATTCAGAAAGCTGAGATTTGAAAGGCTCTACATGCCTCAGAGCACGGGTATCTTGTATGGACTCAAAGAATCCATACAAGGCTCCTGGTTGGTGACTGTAAAGCTAATTTTATTTGCACCTTCTAGAAAGATACTTTGTGCCCAGGCGAGGTGGCTTCTCAGGTAAGTTCCTAACACCGAACTCCAGTGATTTTCTGCAGATAGTCTTAGATGCTTAATAAGTCCTGGAAGCAATAACGCTTTCTTATTCAATTGTACCACAGTCCAAGATTCGCGAGGAATTTCAAGGTGTTTTCGGAAAGAAACGTTGCTGTAAGTGTTCATGTTTCATTTGCTCCGTGCAATCCAGACCCTGCCGCAGTAACCAGAGCTTGGCACTTGGAGACATGAAAGGCAATACAGAAGTTTTCTGCAGCATTAACAACTTAAATTGCTTGCACCATGGACGGGGCCATATCTGTGATTCTGCGCATTTAACCCTGAGCAGCGTCTGTTGACACCCAGCAGAGGTCGATCCTGGTATTTTATTATTTACTGGTATTTCCTTCTGCAGGATGTCCGCTCTGCTTGTCTTCCCGCATGAGAGAGTGCAGATGTTCCTGAAAGCTTCTTTGCGTGGTAGATTGACTTGAAGCAAGATGCTGAGAGAAGGGGCGGGGCTTAGAGGAGCTGTCAGGGGGAGGGGGAGGCAGCAGGCAGGCTCTGGCTTTGCAGCGACCGAAGCTGAGCTGTTCTCCAAAAACAGATTCACTTTTGTTTCTGCTGAATCAGAGAACAAAATGTTCTGCTGCTCTTTTAAAGTGTTGAGATCCAAATGTTACCACAGCAAGGATGCTCTTGGATAATCCGTTTCCATGAAATGTCACCAAGATGTTTCTTAGAGTCTATGGGGCAGAGACCTAGATGCGAGAAAGGTGGGTCCAAAGATCATAGGAGATGTTATGTGACTGTAGTTAGGGACGGATGAGCCATTATGAAGTCCACAAAGTTCTAGACATCTCTATCAGCATATCACTCAAACAATAAGACCACTGCACCCTGGGAAGGGATTTACAAGGCTGCTTGTGACATAGACACCAATAACATGTTTAACAATCTGTGGGAGGCTACGCTGAGAAGAAACATCTAGCTCATTTATGCACTATTGGTTATAAACGGGTTCCACAAGGGGGTACTCTTAATCATAAAGAAAGGAATACACAGGGGGAAGTCAGACACTAGTGCATGGGCTAAGCCAAGATTCAAAAGCACAGTCAGGCTTTTGGTCATACATTTGCAACAAAGCAGACCAAATATCTGCACCAGGGAATTTGGAAACACCCTGGTCACATTAAAACCACAAGTTAGGCAGAGAGTCCATAAAGAAGTCCCCCCAACTTCATTTCCCCCACACCAGCATTGATGGCGACGACATCTATGTCAGAGCTTAAATGAGATGACTGCTTAATGGCAAGGCAGAATAAGGCAGAGAGATGCTAAGTTACAGGTTCAGCATTCAAACTCCCACAGCCAAGAACTCCTTTACCAAACAAAGCCTTTAAGGCTTGAACACAGCATCCAAGGTGGACTGAATCAGCTGAGGCCTGGCTTGGTACAATCTCCTTTTAGAAAGCCTGACTGGTTTTACCGCCCCATCAGCTTCCTCACTGGGAAGTAGGGTGGGCTCTCTGAGATGGCCAAAGATAAGTTCATGATTGACAAGGCATGAAGTTGTCCGTCTAGAAGAAGAATGGAAAGAGAGAAAAATAAATTACATTTTCATTTCCAGGGCCATGTGTGACGGGAGTGATGATGATATTCAATTAGTATTTGCAATGGAAGCAGAACTAGTAACTTGTATGCATTATCTTGTATAAACCTCATAGAAACCCAATAGGTTTGATGTGCTCATCTTAGTGAAAAGTTAGAGGCCAAATTCACTCACCATTTACCAAAAATAGCAAGGGAAAGGCTCTCTTTGCAACATGTCCTTAACCTCAGAGTCCCCATTTTTGTTTCCACCCTCTACCTTTGCCCATGGTTCTGTCACTGTATTCATGAAATGTTGAGCTTCAGTTTGATCTGTGCAATGTTCAAACTCAGTGCAGGGTAAAGGAAGACAGTTGTGCCACAGATGGCCATGGGTCCACCTAAACCCACCATTCCTGTTCTGTAAGGGTTGGAGGTGACAGCCCAGCCTTCAGTGCTGTCTTCCAGGGTCTTTCTGCATGGGAGAGAAGTCCTGGGACCAGCTATTGACAATGATGAGCTAGGTGGATCACTTCAGAGATGACATTTAAGCATCAGATGAGCTTTCCACAGTTTTTTCCGGCTAACTACAATCAGTGTGATGAGGTCGTAATGGTAGATGGTCCAAGGATTCAATATAGATGTGTGTCACTCTTTAGGTGTAATACTGGTACTCTAAACAAATACAGTACAAGCCACACACCTTCAGGACTTATTTATTCTAATGTCTGTTCCACTTATATTTGTATAATAAAAGATTTGGTAGAAATCCTAGAAAATTTGGTGGAAATCTTGGGCCAGGTTTACAGTCTTTTTGAACTAGAAGACATATCAAAGATACTTTATATTTTTTTTCTAATTTTTCAGGTTTAAAATATTCTTTAAAAAAGAAAACATTACAATGTTGCTTTTCACTGGTGGGGGGAGTGTAGGCATGCGTTTCTGCTTACTGACTGGAGAGTGCCGAGGGAGGGGAGTTTGTGAGCATGGACTTTGGAAAGGTCTTTATCAGGGAAGTCCTGAGCAGGACAAGACAGCTTATGTTTCTGTGTTAATACATGGCATGCTACCAGTAACAAAAACAATATAGGTAGATCTCTCTGAACTACTGCTGAGCCGCCTAGACTCCCCATGGGCCTTCCAGTCAGGCTAAATGACAATTGACTTTGCTATTACTAGGGCCATGCCTTAGCTCACACCGATTTATTGCTTATCTTTGCTCAGTGGAGCAGGGCCTTTGAGAAAAGACCATATTATGTTGGAAGAGTCCAATTTTTTTGGAGGACAAGATTCAGTTTGACTCATGGTGTCAAGGGAAATTTGGCCCATTCAGAGGGAAATTTATGGCTGCATTGGTGTCTTCAGACAACAGGGCATGTAGCATTGCCACATACTGCAGTGGTAACAGGTGACTGCTGCTTTTCATATCCTTGCTGACCAGGAAGCAGAGTGCTCATGCCAGAAATGGACATAACCTTCAGTCCTGCCACCAGTATGTAGGCCACACTGCCCAGAGTTTCCCAGAACAGCACCACTAGCTGGAGACCAAGTGTTGAAACATACAAGTCTATGGAGAGCATTTTAACTCCAAACTATAGTGGTCAGTGATTAAACTCATCTTTCACAATTATCGTTTTGAAGTATAGATGATAGAGAATAGCTGTTTTCCTAAATGACACAAGCTGGGGAGAGAAAAGTATTTTAAAACCTGTTGATCTGAAATACATACTGATGTGCCTTGTACAAACCTTGGTGGGTTTTACACAATTTAAACAGACTTATAGTGTTCCTGCACAAGAGCAACCCCACCACACACCATTGAAACCATTCCACCCTCTTCTAATGAGACTGATCTCTAATAAGACTTCTAACACACTAACCTAGTTCTCTTTTTATAGTGTGTATAGTGGGCAGTCATTTGTATTTGGCTTCTTAACACAATATTTAGTTGGCAAGACCTGCTCTGTCCTTCTACATACTTGTACAGCAACCATTCTTACTGCTTCCATTAAATAAATACGCCCACACGTTGTTTAGACACTCTACCCCATAGACATCTGGACTGTGGCCAATGTGGCTTGAGGTTATTCTAAATGGCTCTTTCTGGTAAGCGCCTTCTGGTTGCCTTTTAGTGAAGCCAAATCTGTATTTTTATAGAATATATGTGCTAGTCGCTGGATCAGAAGAATATTAGATACCATCAAAATTCTTTCCGTGTTGGCCAAGCCAGTTAACATCACCACTAGCAGTGGGCGAAGACTTGAGTTGCTTTGTCAGGATGTAGAATGTTTTGTTTTGATTGTTTTGACCATTCTGGAGGACAGTGATAATACACTGTGATTAAATCAGTACTTCCTTCATGGCTTATGAGTTTGATGTATGGAAATTTATTGTTACTCATTTGGGTATTGTGGTGGCTTGAAGGAGAAATGTACCCCGTATTTGAACACTTAGTCCCCAACTGGTGGCACTGCCGGGGGGAGGTTTTGGAGCCTTTAGGAGGTGAGCCTTGCTGGAGGAACTGACTGGGTGTTGAGAGCTTACAGCCTTGCTTCCCTTGTAGTTCATGCTCTTCATTTGTTCTGTGTGGTTGACAAGGCATCTCTAGTCCCCTCTGCTAAGTCTCGTCTGTCACTATGATTCCCTGTTTAGAACATCGATGAAACTCATTTATCTATAAGTCACTTTGGTCATGGTATTTATCTCGGAAACAAGGAGCGACTCAGATATCTTTGTGAAGTCTCCTTTTAGCCCCCTTTAACCACTCTTCTCTTGAGTGCCTGTACTTTTTTCTGGATTTGATCTACAGTTCTTTATACTCTTTAGATAATAACCTGTTGAAATGTGTGCATATATGCATACATTTAAACTCACATCATATCTTCCCTTTTAGTGTGTTGTTTTATTCACTCAATATATTTTCATGAACATTTGCTCTCTTTTACTTAGGCAAAGTGATGAGGCAAGAATGATACAATGCTAAGTGCCAAAAGCAATTTAATCTAACGAATGGAAGAAATTTGGGGGTTCCCAGACCTGTGGAACAGCATAGAACTACATAGAACTGCATAGAACTACATAGAACTGCATAGAACTACATAGAATTACATAGAACTGCATAGAACTGCACAGAACTGCATAGAATTACATAGAACTACATAGAACTGCATCGGTAGCTTCTGGAAGCCAGTGACTAGATTTATTTTTCATCTTTGTCTTTCTATTAATAATATTTGAAAACCAACAGTGCCCCAGCATCATGGTAGGAGTAATTAAGAACTCTTTTACATTTATCCTGAGCGTGTGTGGGGGTGATGTACACATTCAGCATCAGAAAACAACAACAGTTGTCATTCTCCTTTTGTCACGTGGGTACCAGGGATTGAAGTCCACTTGTCATGGTTGCCAGCAAGGACCTTTGCCAGCTGACCCATCCCATCAGCCCTGGTAGGATTCATTAAAAAATATTACCACCAAGACATTGACAAGTGAATATTTAAATCATCAAATTTCTCGACAAAGATGGTCACAACAGCAAAGCCCCTTCAGGGCTTTCAGTGTCAAGTCAACCCAGCCACAGACTTCAGCAAACTGTCGGCATTCCAAGAGCATGAAACTAGAAAAGCAAAGTCCAGTTTCCCATAGCACATACAAGAGGCAGCAAAAGCAGTGTTCTAAGATTTAAATTTCCCTCAAAAAAAAATCTTCTTAGACCTTCTAGTTTAATTTGTGATATTTTTAACTTAAAAAATGAAGGTGAGATATCACTGACACAACTAGAATTTGATCCTAGGACTCAGCACAACGTAAGATCTAAAAAAAAAAGACAAAGTAAGTTAGAATTCTCTGTCCAGTAACATAAACACGTGAATACATTCTCTAGAGAATTGGAATGTACTATGTGAAGTCTGGTAAATAAGGGGCATTTTAAAACTCTTGGCTCAGAACTGATTTGTTGAAACGATTATTTTCCTCATAAGACAAAATATATTCTTGTCATATAATTAAATATTTTATAACCTCAAAATGTTGTTTTACAGTATACCGACTATGAGCTGGAATTAGGGTTGACTGTACTGTGGTCTGCAGAGAGTTGAAGCAGAGGACATGGTTTCTACAAGTTATTTCTTCAGCCTGGATGTCAAGCATCAGCCAACTGCTGGATGCATCCTTTCTCCCTGTTGATTTGTTTTTTTTTCTCTTCTTCCTGAGAAAGGTATGACCACTTAAAGACTCTCTGAACCCCTTTGATGTTTCCAACACAAGGGATTCCCAATTAACACAAAGACTTATTGGTACTGGCAACGAACAAAATACCATGGGAACTACCTGTATGAATCATGTAAGAGTAAAAATAAAAACATTGTATTGTTGGCTATCAAGACTCCATGGAAACGCCACTGTGTCTGTGGATTTTGGAAATCATCTTAGAAGTGGGGTGGCTTTATTTCTCCCCTTCTTGCCTTCGTTGTCCTTAGCACTTAGTTGTGCATGAAGCGTAACGCAAGTGAACTTCTGGGTGCAAGTGAACGTCAGCTCTTCTTTTTGAAATTTTGAGATGTGAATTAACAGCTGTCGCTGTTACTGTTACTGCCTCTGCCTTCCGAGTTCTGGGATTAAAGGCCTGAGCCGCCGTTCCTGGATGCTCTTGTTTACTACAACAGAACATCTCCAAGTATACAGGATTTGGAAAACGAACCATTTAGTAGCAAATTCTTCTAACTAGGTATGTTTCTTTTCCTGTGGAAAATGTGACCCATCATCTGCAAATTTTGGTGTGCGTTTTGTCTGCTTTGAAACAAGGTCTCACATAGACCCGGCTGGCCTCAAACTTGCTATGTAGCAGAGGCTGGTCTTGAACTCACTTTCCTGTCTCTACCCTCCAAGTGTTGGCACGATTAGCACGTGCCATCACACTCGACTCGTGGCAACGCTGTAAAGTACAAATCTCCCTCAAGGAATGTATGAAGAGATAACCTCACGATGGCCCAATGTCATTTTTTTATGGCTTAAATTTTCTCTAAACATGGTCTGTTTTATTTTAAGGTATAAATATTTTTAAAAGCATAAGTTGTAAGCAACTGGAAAATTGGTTTTAAGTACATGCAATATATGATTTCAAAAGTGTTTAGAATCGCGGTGTTATTTCCATGACTGAGATTTCATAAACATATCCTCCAGTAAGTCCTTGTGGTTTGGTATGTTTCTGTAAAACCGGGGCTCTCATTAAACACAAACACATTTTCTACCCATCACTCCACAAGCTCTGCTTGATTGTATTGTTAGGGCGTTTTATGTATAAATCTTTTCAATTTTTTCCTCTAGTTACAACTCTATCCAGGGCTAAGGGTGTAGGTTGACAGCTAAGTGTTTAGTCCCAGTCGCCATTTATACAGGTGTATGAAGGTAAACTGATATTCTATGCAAAACCAAGTCTCTTCTTGTCGCATGCAGAACTCTTGGTGTTCAAACTACTGTGCTAATAGAATTATCACTGCCTCTGCTTCATGGTGCAATATCAATTCTCCCTACCTATCCTTACCATCCAGTAGAATTAAAGCTATAGGGGAAAATCTATTTTTCTTATTAGACAGTTGCAGGCAAAAACCTTCCTTCTGTGATATCTGTTTTTCATTTGTCTTTGGGAGAAAGAAATGCCAAATGGTTGCCATGTTTTCCTTTCAGACATTCAGAACCTCACCAAACTGCAGTCCAACCAAGACGAGAGTCCCGGCATGGGCTTTCCCCTCAGGATCATAGTCAATAAATTTGATTAGTTTGTAAAACATTCCAAGCCAGCAGCCCACAGAGCAGGTCGAGGCGATCCTTCACTCACTCCCTGCTCCTTCTAGACCACCAGGGCTCTAGTTTGTATTTTTAAACCTGGGTTAAATTGTGGCATAACCACAAACCATTGTATGCTATTAACAGCAGGGTTCCAACGAATGACTGACAAACAAAATCTTAGCACACGAAGCCCATTCCCCTCAATGGTAAACACATGTTATTAATGAAATGTTTCTAACCGGCCCAGGCAGTTTGAAGTCTGTCTTAACTGATGAGACTGTATTTTGCTGTACGAGCTAAACAAACAGAATATTTAACATGGTTTATTAAAAGAATATGTCTCAGTGAATTACAAAGATATAATTTGCAGATCAGGACTTGGAACGAAATGTCCTCTCTTCCTGAATGATAGTCATATTCCTCCGGAGGTCAAAGAAAGCACAGAGTTCCTCTTAAGATTTGGATGGTGTTAAATTTAACTGCTAGTCCAGCTTCAAAGAGAAATATCGTGATGCCTAAAAGATATAGACACAGGTATTCCATGAGCCTCTGGGCGAGTATCTGTTTCCTACACAACTCACATTCCAAATTCAGTTCCTTGGAGAATGTGTTTTCGGTAGGATGCTAAGTAAGGGTCAGATGCGATTCACCCTTAACTCCATCCGAGTTCACCAGGTAGGTGCCTGAGGACTGTGTTGATGCCCGGGTGGTGTTTTCATTCATTGGTAACCCCGGCTGCTTAGCATGTAGGCATCTGTGAACATAGTGAGTGTTTTGTGCAGATTTTTCTAACTCCCGTTTAACATAAAGGGATAGTAAACCAAATAAAACAGCACTGGCATTGCAAGTGAGATGTCTGTGAAACATTCCAGGGCTTCAGACCACCAAACTCGAACCCACGATGGTTGCATTTAGTTTTGATCAAATTGGGCAGTGCTGCCTCAGGCTGGTTCGTATTTCTTCGTTTCAATTTTACCCAGGCCCCGTTGGAGTAACCAGAGAGGAGGGAACTAACAGAAGCAGAATGGATCGTTAATCTGCCTGTAGTCCTTTCTTTGGAAAGTGCACTGAGCTGGGAGGAAACCAGACAATGCTACCAGCCTCTGAACGGCTCTGCACAGCAAATGTGTGAAGCGAAAGAAACATCAGAGTGGCCAGATAACGGCAGGCCCACACAAACCACAGCACAGCATGCAGACGGTCTTCTCCGTTGGATGACATTGACGGCATAGTGTACCTTAGGCTGAGAAATTCTTGTCTGAGAGAGCTCAGGGGCCATGACGGAGTGGGAAAGCCTGAGCTAAATGGCAGAGAATGACGTGTCGACATGAGGTTAGATCAGCGGCCCTACTCACACTTTGTCACACTGTTTCTCTCTTTACTTCTTTTCTGCACATGCTACCTTCCCAGTCAATAGCCTCACCTTACTTCCATCTTATATGTGCCATTAAGCACCCTGCCCCACATGGGTCCTAGCTGCCCTAGTGTCTCTAGAAATGGTACTGAAGCCTGTGGGCCCTGGTGTCCTTGTTTTCCAAGCTCCTGCTCACTGGTGGTCCTTTATGCCTGTGATATGCAACGAACACACCTGTCGCACACCTTATCTTTTTCTCCAAAACACATCCTCTACCCATTCCTTTCTCCAAAGTCCCAAAAGTTCAAATCAGTAATCTAAAAATAAAATTCCAGGATCTGGGGAGATGGTTCAGTGGTTAAGGTGCTCACTTTGCAAGCATGAGGACTGAGGTGTTCAGAACCACAGAAACATACATAACTGCTGGGTGAGTAGCCTGCTATAATCCCCACCTTGGAAGGCAGAGACAGGGATCTCCAGAGCCTGCTGACGAGTAAGGCTGCTGTAACAGTGAGCTCAGGGGTTGACTGAGAGACCCTGCCTCAATGAGTAAGGCAGAAGAGCGATGAAGCTTGAGTCAAACCTGGGTTTCCACATGTATACATAGACATGCATGTGCTCGTACACATGGGCATCCACACATGCAAAAACATACCCAGAATCACATGTATACCACACACATATTTTTAAAAAGTGGGAAAAATAACAAAATTTTATATGCCAGGAGCTAATCACGAACTCAAGTTTTCTCGTGTACATTTTGCAATCGCCTGTGTGGAGAGAAGATATCTGAATTATGCTAATGAACTAGGATGGATGAGTGAAGACGGTGTCAAGCAGCAGCAGCAGGATCCCAGATGTCAGATGTCCTCTTCTGTGCTAACCTGTGCTATTAACCATAAGCGGCTGCCTAGAGCTTATCAGCTCCCCGATACCAGGATGATGGTTAACCAGAGAGGAAACCCGAAGCCCGCTTTCTTACATCTCCTTTTGCAAGCAAAGAAGCCACGAGGGGAACTGGCCACTGAAGTTCAAATAAAATCCTTATCCATAGTTTTCGGCTTGACAAACAAGGTAGAGAAAATGAGGAATTTCTATATTGCACACATGATAAGGAATCTGGCATTCCAGATTTGTGTAGCTGATAGGAAGCTAAATTAAATAAATACACATGATAAACAACAGAATAAAGGCTAGAAACCAAGTCCCTTGGCTTCTCAGTTCGCTGTGCTTGTGTATCACGCGCCGGGAGACAGACTAGATTATTCAGATATTTCCACTGCAAAAAACTTGCAACGTATTTGATATAAAACGTACTCAAGTTGTGATCGTGTGATATTAAATACAAGCGCATGCTACACATTCTGTGAAGACAGAAGGACTGGCCAGCCCACCCTTGCTGAGTCAGTGAGCTCTAGGTAGAGTAAGAGACTCTGTGTCCGAAAATAAAGGTAGAGCGTGACTGAGAAAGATGCCTGACATTAACCTCTGCACTCCACATGTGCAGACACACATGTGGACATTCACATGCATACATATACCAGAGAGAGAGAGAGGGAGTGAGGAGAGAGAGAGAGATACACAGACAGACATACAGACACACCGAGAGAGCGAGAGAGAGAGACATACAGACACAGACAGAGAGACATAGACAGACATACAGACACACTGAGAGAGAGAGACACAGACAGACACACAGACACACCGAGAGAGCAAGAGAAAGAGAGAGACAGAGAGACAGAGAGAGACACAGAGAGACATAGAGAGAGACAGAGAGACTGAGAGACAGAAACACATACATAGAGACAGAGAGAGACCAAGAGAGACAGAGACAGACAGACAGACAGAGCGAAACAGAGAGAGAGGAGACTACTTGGAGGAAACAGACATTTTACAAGTTTATAATTTGTTCGTCTAAATTGGATGGTCTTACAAATTCCAGGCTAATCAAAGTTGTGATGTTACCTTTGTCATGAGTGAGAACCAGCACAGCAAGGCAGAGTCCATTTCTTGTTGGTTTTTCGTGTTTGCGAATGCTGTCTTATCAACTCAGTGCTTCAAAGACTCCAAGCTGAGCTCCAGGACATAAACGTCCTTCTTAAAACATCTTAAACACAAGTGATGGCCCTGGAATATAATCCTAGCACTCAAGAGGCTGAGGCAGGAGGATCAGGGTACAAGTTCAAACTCAACTACAATGTGCATTCGTGGCCAGCCTGGGGCTATATCATCCTGACTCAGACAGACAGACAGACAGACAGACAGACAGACAGACAGACAGACAGCTTCAGCCCTATCTTAAATGCTGCAATAGCTCACCAGTTGTTTCATGCTTTGAAGTTTATGGGGGTTTCCCACAATTCAGGCATTGTGTCTGACACTGGATACTCAATGAAATAAGACATTCTGTCTGGCCAGTGACCCATTAGTCTAAACCAACACGAGTCCAGCATGAATCCCTCCCACATGTCTCTTTCAGGGCGTACAGGTGAAGTGTATTTTCCAATCTCCTTTACTGTAGTCCAGCCAGAAGAAAGCGTAAGCTTCCTGAACACTTTTGACTCATTCCACAAGTGTATTCTGTGTATAAGGCTGTTTCCATCTAATTATGGCTTAAGTGAACAGGACTCTACTAAGCTAGGAAAGAGAGGAAGACCAAGAAGAAAGGAGGATCCTGAGAGGCTGTATGGACAGAGACTGTCCCCAATCCCCATCAGCTTACAACAGATCAGAGATGGGAAATTAATTTCACCCAGTTATCAATGTCTGTAATTCTTTGTTACAATGATTATCAATTCTAATTGTTTGTCGGAATAGTATCCATCATGTAGAGTAAACTCCACAAATTTAGTGGCTTACGAGGAGAATGGTGTTGTGTTAGCATCATCTGGAGCTCACCTGGAACACCATCTTTGCTTCTCAAGGTACTGCTGCTGGCTGAGTTCTCTCTTGGCTTTGTGTTCAGTTGCAAATCAGGCGGAACTCGCCAGTCTCAGGTAATTTCTCAGAGGCCTGGGAAGTGATGCTGGGTGTTTACTGAGCATGTGTCTCCCCAGGAGGCTAGCCTAGGCTTCTTTCAGTGGAAAGAGTATCCCTACTGAAGGTTATGCATTTTTAAAGCGCTTTGCCATGTGCTATTGCCTCAAACAGATCTACTCTAGGCTTTGTGCAAGTGTGGGAGAGAAGACCACGTGAGGACGTACACCCAAGCTTCGGGATGCACTGCGACTTGTATTTTGGCAACCACCTCACCAGGCGCAAAGAACATCTAACAACACCATTCAAAACAACATCATTCTCCTCGTAAGCCACTAAATTTGTGGAGTTTATTCTATATGATGGATAATATTCTGACAAACAATTAGAATTGATAATCATTGTAACAAAGAATTGGAGATGCTTGAGGAGCTCAAAGTTCTAAGAGGGACGAGCACACCACTAAGCAGGGATGACACTGAGAAAAGTTAGAAAATGACTTTGAGAAAGTGCACAGTGGATGTAGTAAAAAAAAAAAAAAGCTAACTTTGCTGGATACTGGGTCTGCATAGAGGACTAGGAGTCTGTCAGGGGCTCCAGGAATACACAGGCCAGTTGGGAGACAAGAGGAAGGGGGTTTTCAAAAGAGTACACGGCATGGGAAAAACACGGGCAGTCTGGGCGAGAGTTGAGATTTCCATTGAGGAATTTAGAAGATGGGTTGCATATGGAGATAGGGTCAAGTTGTGAGCAAAGTCTGGGTCAAGGAGATGGAAATTTGGTAGATTGCTGGAGACTTTTGACAGTAAGGTTGGTAGTACTTGCCTGAAAATGAGTGAGAACGAATCTCGGGTCACACGCCTGGCGAGCCAGCAAGGTCGTCTTGTTACTTTTACTACAGTCCAATGGTATTTTCAGAGACATAGGAGAAAATTAATCCATTGTTTAAAGGCTGTTTTTCTCTTTCTGGACAAAAACATCTTCGCCACTCTCTGGTGCAGGCACACTGGCTCTGAAAGCCATACGCCTCTCCTTATTTGATGCTGACCGTGGCCTTAGGTATCTGCTAGTGGAATCTGGATCAGAGATAACAGCTGACTCCGAGTTAACCCTCGACACTGTACATGGCCATCTGAAATGTGAGCAGAAGTTTCCAGAAAGAAGCAGTGCTTTCAAGACCTGTTTGCTAGAATTATTATTTGATGAGAACTTAAACAATTGTGGAGTGTTAGAATGCTGCAAGGTCGGAGACAAATTATTTTAGGGGTATCCTCAGCCCCCTGAGTTTCGATTTATCACCCACTTCATGTCTGACTAAACACCTTCATAGCTATTTAGTGAGTCATTTGAAATTACAAACATTACACTAGTTTCCAACCAAGCAGAAAGTTGAAAGTCCTGTCAGATACCAGGCCTATGACAGAGATCTCCACTCTGTTCTGGTCTGCCACCCTACGGTTTTTATCAATGTATCGGGCCTATAGTATAGTATAGTATAGTATAGTATAGTATAGTATAGTATAGTATGTAGTATGTAGTATGTAGTATATAGTATATGATTTGTCATAGAAAGACTTGCAGCTGTCCTATGGTGTTGGATGCTGTAGCCGGAGGAACACCATAACTGGGAGTTCTAGAGAGGTGTGGCTAGAATCATGTGAGGGTTCAGCCATTCTTCTGTCTGGAGCCTGGACTGGGGATGACGTGGAGAGGATTCCTACTGGCAGGATGCATGCTACAGCCTTTCTGTGAGGCTTGGCTTCCCCAGAGCATGGAAGCCACTGCTTAGTCAGAATTTGAAAACAACTCCAAACACGTTCAGATTCAGGCTGAGAGGGCACAGGTGTCCCCTCCACCTCCACGGGTGATGGTCGAGAATTTGGGAGCCTTGGTTCATACCACCAAACTTTCCCTTTCACAACGTATCTGTGATGTTTGTTTTCTCTTCCACCTGGGGATTCTGTTTGTCCTTTGTCTGAGCCCCAGAGTGGGGTGAGAAGTTAGGGGTGAAGATTATTTGACTTTCGGAAGTCAGTTCCCCTCTTACACACTATTGAGGCAATAGGCTGTTTCTGCCGCTGTGCTGCACACGCAGGCTTTCCGGCCTTCAGGTCTCCGGGTAATCTTTCTGTTTCTGCTTTCCGACACTTCGCTGGTGTGCCCAAACTACAGATGTGTGCCAGCGCATCCAGATTTCTGCTTGTTTCCTGTGTCCACTTTCTTCACGGGAGTGCTGGGGTTACTGTGCATATGCTGCCCCATCTGGCTTTTAAAGTGGGTTCCAGGGTCAAACTTGCATGGTTAGGTTTGCTTGGCAAGGGCTCTAACCTGCTGTGTCATCTGTCCCCAGATGTTTAATTCTGGATTTTTGAGCTGTTATTCGATGTGTGACAGAGTCGCTTTGTTTCTTCTCATGTGTTTTGGGTTTTACTTACTTGTCGATTTCTGAATCCACTATGACAATGGAATAAGCTTGAATTTTATCAACCATGCCCGTTCTTGGAAATCAGGTGTTAGAGATGAAGGGAAGGTCTTTCTGGGAGGCTGTGGACTGTACAACAGTGGGCACAGGGTGCTGCGGTGGAGGAAGAAGAGGTGGGCCACCTGCTGCAAAGACAAACTAGAAGTTCACAGTGCTTCAGGCAGACGACCAGAACAAATGACCAGAGCCTGAAATTAATTCCATAGATGACCAGAGAGGGCTGGAGGACTGAAGGACCAAGAACAGCGATCATACTGTTCCCTGGATCCCATATAAAACACAGGGCAGGGCCTGGAGAAGGGTACTGATGCCCAAGGGACCAAGGAGTGGATCACCATGCTTATGGGACTGACCAAGGGGATGAAGCAAGGTCCCTAATCATTTGCCAGACCCTGGAAAAAGATGTCTGTTCGATCTTATAATAGCCAAGCAAAGTATAACTGTCTTCAAAGATAAATTTAGATTCCTATCTGGTAGAAATATACTGATATTTCATGCTTAAACCTTTTAAACAATTTAAACTTACAACACACCAGTCAGCTAACGAAAAAGCAGTCTCTCCACACAGACCATGAACTTTTGTGCATTGGGAGTAGTGTTGTTTGCCTCAGAGCCAAACAGACTCTTGCAACTCCAGAACCTCCTGTGGGTGTCAAACCCCAGTGTGGAGAGGTGACCAGTTAGGATCCATTTTTCTCTAAAACCACAACAGAAGTCTGCCTCTAGGCACGAATGAAATTCAAGTTCACAAAGACTTCTTGCAAACCGAATGCAGCTTATTTATACATTTTAAAATGCCTTTGAAAGAAACACTGGGCTATCCTTTCATCAAACACTGACTTGAACACTCGGCAGGGGCAATGGCTGCTTCACATTCCTTTTCCCAACACATCTGGTGGCAGATCTAGGTTAACAGTGCAGCCAATGGAGCTCTGTGCTTCAGGACAAGACCCCTGTCACCCTGTCCCTCTGGCAGCAAGAGACCGAGACACTCTGCTATGCTAATTGCTGCTCTTATTAGACTGTAGGAGTGAGGTGTCTTCGGATAGTTAAGCCATTTGTCCTCAGCTAAATGCTGCCAATAGGCTGGGACTACCCTCAGCCTTCTCATCCCTTAAACTGGGATTCCCTCTCCCCATTCTGGTGCTTGCTCCACCACAGTGATAACCCTGGCTCAGTGGATTGAAAGGGCTCCTGCTGCTAGCGCCACCCACGACCAAGCACCTGGGACCCTGAAGCCATTACTGGTATTGTGGTATTGTGTTCAGATAGGCTTAGCCCGAAAACCCCACCTAGCTTGGCATCTCCAAAGCACTGTCTGCAAGCAGCCTGGGGCGGGAAGAGTAATCCCCAGCAATGAACCCGGAGCATGCTCGGAGGAGCGAGGCTTGTATCAGCGGCTAATACGCATGCACGACTCCAGCTGGTCTTGCTGGTTTTCTCTGTGCAGAAAGCAAACGCGTCTGTGCGACGTGCTCTTGAGAAGACAGCCACGCTTTTACAAAGGAAACCGTCAGAGACAGCACTGGGTCCTTTGGTGTGGAATTGCTCGTAAGGTGATGAGGTCCACACCTCCAACACCACATGGAAAGAAGAACCTGACTTCTGGCCTTGGGTTTCCAGGGCAGGTTCCTCAAGGGAAATGTGTGAGGATGGCTTGTTCTCCTGGGTCTGCAGGAGCTTATCTTCCCCTGAGAACTTACGGTCCCACTAGGGGCACGTTCATGCACGGAAAACATTCATGTCACTCTGTTACCTAGACTTCGTTTGCATGACTCCTGCTTATTTTGAGAGTGGAACAGTCATGGCCTCAAATGGTCACCACCCAGGATGCACACCGTTCTCCGGTTCTTTCCCTAAGTGAACACTGAGTCACTTAGTGTTTATGAAGTAACTAACGGATGTAACCTGTTCTCTACAACAACTGTGGGATCCTGAGCGGGCCTCAATGTGACCCTCGAGCCCTTGTCTGCTCCTAGTCTTTCTGTCCCCCACGTCCAGACATTTGTGGTCAGTCAACTGGCCCTTCTATCTCAGGTTAAGTATTGTTAATTGAGAACTCACAGTAGGTTAATTCACCCCTGCCTGATTCTGGCTTCTCCAACACAGCCATCAACTGGGCTTTAGTCTGGAGTTCTAGGCAGATCATTTTGGTAAATTTTGATTGCTTAGGACTCAAGTATTTTTATTTATTTATTTTTCCTGCAAAGCTTTGTACCCAAGTGGCTGAGGGTATTGGTCAGACAGGTCAAAGAGACCTGTGTTTTGACCTTATTCTACATTTATCATGGCATCAAGTATATGTGCTTCTATATCATAGATCTTTATAAAGTAGGAATCATAAAATAAAGCTCAGATGATTGGTATTAAATATGATACATAAATTTTAGTTTTCTGTCACTTTACAAATACCCAAGATAGCTTACAATGACAAAAGGTTTACTTTGATTCAAGGTTCTGGTTTTGCTCTGTAATTGTGCCAACTTGTTGCTTTTAGGCCTCTCTTCTCTGTGGGGTTAGGAGGCCAGTGCATATACACACAAACACATACAATAAAGTAAGAATAAATCCTAAAAATAATTCAGAAGGCAGGCTAAAGACTCAGGAATAGATTCTTTAACAATATTTTTAATTTTTACTGATTTAGAAGCTTGCACTTACATATTCCCTTGCCTGCCTTTAGGTGCCTAAAGGTACGTTTCTTTTAGTGTTGAAATGACCTCATTCTTCCTTGTCTACACAGGGTATGTTATGCTTCAGCCAGAGAAAGAAAAGCTGTGTCACCAAACACATTGAGAACTTTACACCAGCAGTTTTAGGCTTGACTGTGTTGTGGGTCTCAGGATTGATACGTCACTGTGTCGTCTTGTGTGTTGGCGTTTGGCTCTGGAAGTTTAAGGAACAATGGTAGAGGTCTCCAGGAAGGAACTTGTTACCACTTTGGGATTTTGCATGGAGAGAGCAACAGACTCTGAGATTAGGCCCAAGGTTTGCTTCTCATTGTGAAAGAAGCACGGCGGAGCTTCCCTGTCATTTCATTCTGCTACTATGTCATTTCTCATCGGTTACAGCTACTTTTATGGCCCTTTTATTTTGTACTTGTTTCAAGAACACAGTATACTTCCTAAAATCAGAAAACTTCAGTGTCCTGATGGTCACCTGGTTCAGGAGAGCATGCACGCTCCTAGGAGGGAATGGGACTACAGTCATTTGCGTGTTTCTGTGTGTGCAAGTGGGTGTATCCCAAACCCTCACGGTTCAGAGACTGTGTACGATGCTACTTGTTATCTTGTTTCCGTCCACAGTTCCTTCAACCTCAACCCCTCTTGGCAGATAGAGCACTAAGTGACAGGGCCTTCAACAAAGTGACACTCCTGGCTTTTGATTTATACCCTTGTCACTGATCTTCCGTTGATTCCTCTGATTTGATTATGACATTTGTAGTGCTGGGGGTCAAACCCAGAGCTTCATTGACACAAGTACTCTACCAACTTCTCGCTCTTCTCTATCCAAATAGCTCACTGACAGAATGGTGACTTGTGCTATGGCAAGGCCAAACCCTGACAGGGTAGACATATTTCAGGGTGAAAATCCCTTTGGCTGCCTCTACTGAGGTCTGATCCAGCTCATGTGTAAAGTTGACATTTTCAACCCTAACTTTTCAAATAATCAGAACACAGATGGGGAAAACAGTCATTCTCTGGCCATTTCAAATCCCAAAATTAATTATAACCCCACTGTCCAAGGTGTCTCATTGATTTAGCCTAGAAGTTTTAGGAATGGGCTGAAGTAAGTCCCCAAATGACATCATCTTAGTCTGACAACTAGTTGCGACAGCAAACTAGAAAGACTATGGGTAAAAATTATCTCCTGCACCTTTCAACAAGGTAAGAAAAAAAGAACTTGAAAGTTTCATCAGGATGAATTAATTATTTGAATAGATATACATATCTGGACATAAGCATTATAGACTGCGTACATGTGTGGAAGCATTCTGATAAAGTATCGTATGAACAATTTTTATTCTCTTAATTTTTTATTACAGATTAATTGAATTTGAGACTGGGGCTGTAATGCTAGGCCCTGAGGTCAATAGCCAGCACCATAAAACTTTATTTTATATCAGTTAAAAAAATTTTAGCCCTTGACAATTTCCTACAAATCTATTTTCTCCTCAGTTTTTAAAAAGATTGTGACTGGTTGCTCAACCAGTGAAGCAAACTCACTGCTTCTCTGTTGCAATTACTGCAAAACCTGGTGACTTTAAAGAGCAGTTTCTGATCACACTGTCAGGTGCATAATGAACCCAGCGGAGCTGAGCCCCTCTTAGGAGACTGTAGCTGAGTTTCTGGGCCACTGTGTTTAAAGGATTCGAAGAATGGGAAGATGTGGCTTCCAAACTGATCAGGTTCACATAATTTGCAAGAACTTCAGTCCCTGGCTGGAGCTGTTAGTAGAAGTCTTCAGTGAGCTGATGTGTGAGATGCTTCACTCTGATGCTTCTCCTGCAGGAAGTGATCCAGGAGAGCAGCAGTAAGGCACAAGCCTTCTCCAATCCTGCCTCGGGGTTCACGTATCATTTCTTCCGCCATATTCTGTTGATTGCATAGACCATGTCTGTCAGACTAGGGGAGGGATTACAAAAGGCAGTGAACCCCCAAAAGCAGAGATAATGAGAGCACCATAGACACCCCTCCTCATCATAACAAATTCAGGAGTTGTCCTGTAGGTTCAATGATTCCCAAAATCCTGCTGACTTATTTTTCTCTGTCTTCTTCGGCATGGTTCCAATGAAGCCTCCACCACAGCCTGCTAGAACTGCTCTACTCACAGATATTTCTTATGTCTACTCTTGCTTTCTTCTGACTCATTGTTAATGAAGTTGCCAGAAGTGTGCTTTGGAGACGTAACACATCCAGCACTCTAGAGATTCCCCAGTCATGCCATGTCACCCTCAGAATGAAACACAAACCTCTTAGTAAAGCATGTGGGGCTGATACTTGTTCATTTCTTTGACCTCATCGCTTTCCCCTAACTCCTATGCAGTAGAGTTAATTGGGTCATTTACTCAAATGTAGACACACACACACACACACACACACACACACTATTATGCATGTATATACATGCACATAAAAGACTATTTTAGTACATATATATACATATAACCTATGTATGCTACATGCACATACATAACATACAAACACTGACTGTACTATACATACCACATAGATTCATGCGACAGGTACACCATGCTATAAACACTACATGAACACATATATACACCACGTTACACATTCAGTACATACACCATTATACACACCACATAGACACAAACCTAACCACTACACTATATATATATATATATATATATATATATATATATACATAGATACACATAACATGTACACCACACCTTACACAGCATATACCATAGAGACACACACTCGTTTTATTTACCAGCTACCATCACAACCACTCTTTGTCCTGACTTTGACTACCTTTCACGCATGTCATGAAATTTCTGAGAAATTTTTCCTAGATCTTCAAACTAAACTATGTCCATGTGCTTTCTCTCATGCTCTGGCTGTTGATATACTTCGTTATATTTTGTGTGCCTACCCCATCCAGTCACAGCCCCCACCACCACCACAGACACAGGAACACTCTCACACACACAAGGGCAAGTGTGTTTATCCTTTGACACCCCCAATACTTATCACAGAAAATCTATTAATTAGACAGTTAGTGAATAAAGGAAGGCTAGTTTTAAGGAAGTCTTTCTATTATCATAGTTTTAAAGAAAGAAAAAAAAATACTTTTTCCATAACAAAGTTTCCCACAAGCTCTGAATGACTGTTTAGCAAAGAAGAATTCTACTAAAGGAAATAAAATATGGGTCACTGTCCACATTGCTATAAACTTAGTGGAATGAGATACAAGTAACCAGAACGATAACAAACAGAGCAACAAACAAAAAATTATTTCAAACAAGGCCAGCAGAGCACATGAAGCATGTTGCTACGAGAGAAAACACGAGCATGGAGTTGCAATATGGTTCAGGAGTTCAAGTCAAACTGAAGAATAAACGACTTTCCATGGATTACTTTGCTTTCCAGGTCATTAATCTACCCACAGTGACAAGGACATAAAGATAGAGCTAACAGCTTTGAAGAGCTCATCGCTCATCTGCTCTGAATGTGATTAATCAAATCTGATTGTTTTATACAAAACATGCCTTTTCGTCCCTAATGGCATCAGGCTGAGGCTTACTAGATACAGGAAAACCAAAGCATTTGCACATGCTCATTATGGAACGGGTCACGTGTTTGGATGAATGTGATTTAATCCTTAGCCAAGTTTCAGGTTGAGGTTGAGTATGTATGCACATGAGTGAGTATACATGTGTGTTGGTGCACATGTGTCGGCATGCATTGAAGGCCAAAGGCAGCCTTGGATCCCCTCTCTGAGGAGCTGTCCACCTTGATTTCGTAAGGCAGTGCCCCTCTCTCTGGCTCCGATCTTGTCATGTAGGCTAAGCTGGCTGGCCAGTGAGCCCCAGGATCGTCTGTCTCAGTGTTGAGTTACACTCGTGCATCAGCATGGCTAGCGTTTTTATGTGGCTTCTGTGGGTGGAACCCAGGTCCCTGTGCTTGAAAGGTAAGTACTTGACTGATGGAGGTCTAAGTTGCAGGTTTCGAACCTAGTTCTCATCTTCCATTATTGCCTTTATCATCAGCCTTCAAACACTTGGATACAACATTGTATAACTTTTGGGTCTCTTTCCAGGGAAGTCAACAAATGATTTTTTTCCTTTCACAACTCAGTTGTCTGGTACACAATGTCTAAGAAAGCAGCGACAAAATTATATTAACATGTCCTTCCAACTTTTCTCTCTTCCTTTTTGCCTTGTAATCATCCACACATCAACCTGGGCTTTTATTATATTTAATTACCGTTTTTAAATCTATCCCTGTACACAGTGCTACCTCTATGAACATTTAACAAATGCAGATGACGAATGAGCTACTTTAAACCTTGAAGGGCCAGCTGGAGAGCATCATATGTCCAACCAAGAACCATTTCTGCTTCAACTGCCACTGTAAGAACTGAAGCTTCTTTGAGAGCATGGACTTGTGAGGCTTCCCTCACTCTTAGCTGAGAGAACCAAGCTTTGAAAATTACCTGTCCATGCTCAGTTGAGACCTAGTTTTCTCGAATGAACTTACATGTTCTTAGAAGGTGGTGAAAGTCATAATAAAAGGAAATGCATTTTAGCACTCGCTCATATAAACCAGCTCTTGTGGCTCTCACTGTCTCTGTGAAACTGCTCTGGTCTCATAAGCAAGTGACTATTTCCTTGAGTAAATGGAAATATTCAAAAAAGAAAGCCCAACCCTATGTGTCATTTAAATTGAGGTAGAAATGCCTTATAGTAGCGGTTCTCAACTTGTGGGTTGTGACCCTTTTGGCAAACCTTTATCTCCAAAAATATTTACCTTACAATTCATAACAGTAGCAGAATTACAGTTATGAAATAGCAACAAAAATAATTTTATGGTTAGGGTCACCACAACATGAGGAACTGTATTAAAGGGTCGCAGCGTTAGGAAGGCTGAGAGCCACTGCCTTATAGCAACACGTTGGTGCTCCAAAATGATTTTTCCATCCACTTCAGAACCATTGATAGAATGAGAAGTTAAAAATATGACAGGAGGGTTGTTGATAGAACACACATGTTACTATGGTGATATTTTTGTAGCATAGAGTTTGCCAGGAACATGGTGTAATCCTGGCTAATTTCAGCTCAAATTAAATGCTGTTGTGACAAAACAGAAATGTCTTTAGGTCACACAGTGTGATTTTTTCCCTGGGAAATTAAATTATTCTTCATTGGAAACATCAGCTACAAAGCATGACCACACAGCTTCATAAATCTTTCTGATGCAAGGCGTGGGAAGTGAGCCCTTGTAATGCGATCGTTATTAAGAAGTGCTCTATGCACTTTAGATATCTCTTTGCACAGATTCACCCTCCCAACTGCTACACTGACGAGTCCCTGTTAGAGCTCCGGTTATGAGCTGATGAAGCCTGCCGGTCTTACGGGGTGCAAGCCTGGTGGATTTTGGACCACAGCTCCCCAGTAGCAAGTGTCTACCAGAAGGAGGTGTTTGAGGAGGGAGATAACCCTCAATTCTTTCCACAGATTCCTTCTGTGTGGTGTCTATTTCATATGCATCATAGGCTAGATTTTATAAGTTTTGCTTAATTTAATATTTGTGTGGATTTTCCAAAAGCATGTGGGATTTGGGCTCATTGTGTCTACCATGAAGAAGGACCTTTGACATATCTAGGTTCCTAGGATTAACCTCAAAGCACATTTGCTTGATGCCAATACATATTCAGAGCTTCCGGGGGTTTGGAAAGAGAGGGCACAAATGTCTACTTAATTGATAGTTTATATTTATCTTCAAAATATGGAATTGCTGGGCACCCCCTCCCTTCTTTGAAATAAGCATGTGCTGATCACAGTGGGAGGCACGTTGGTGTTGGCGCGGAAGGCTTCCTGAGGTTGAGGTGGCCTCTTAGAGCATCTACGCACACTCAGCTACTGAGAGGATGGGCAGTCAGTGCTTCAGAATATTACAGTTATATCACATTTTGGGGTCAGATGCCTAATCAATGGTTTACCCTATCCCTATAGAGAGTTTTACATATTTCCCATATTCAGATTCTTTTTTTTTTTTTTATTAACTTGAGTATTTCTTATTTACATTTTATGTTATTCCCTTTCCGGTTTCCGGGCAAACATCCCCTAATCCCTCCCCCTCCCCTTCTTTATGGGTGTTCCCCTCCCCATCCTCCCCCCATTGCCATTCTCCCCCCAACAATCTAGTTCACTGGGGGTTCAGTCTTAGCAGGACCCAGGGCTTCCCCTTCCAATGGTGCTCTTACTAGGATATTCATTGCTACCTATGAGGTCAGAGTCCAGGGTCAGTCCATGTATAGTCTTTGGGTAGTGGCTTAGTCCCTGGAAGCTCTGGTTGCTTGGCATTGCTGTTCATATGGGGTCTCGAGCTCCTTCAAGCTCTTCCAGTTCTTTCTCTGATTCCTTCAACGGGGGTCCTGTTCTCAGTTCAGTGGTTTGCTGCTGGCATACGCCTCTGTGTTTGCTGTATTCTGGCTGTGTCTCTCAGGAGCGATCTACATCCGGCTCCTGTTGGCCTGCACTTCCCTGTTTCATCCATCTTGTCTAATAGGATGGCTGTATATGTATGGGCCACATGTGGGGCAGGTTCTGAATGGGTGTTCCTTCTGTGTCTGTTTTAATCTTTGCCTCTCTATTCCCTGCCAAGGGTATTCTTGTTCCCCTTTTAAAGAAGGAGTGAAGCATTTACATTTTGATCATCTGTCTTGAGTTTCATTTGTTCTAGGCATCTAGGGTAAGTCAAGCATTTGGGCTAATAGCCACTTATCAATGAATGCATACCATGTGTGTTTTTCTGTGATTGGGTTACCTCACTCAGGATGATATTTTCCAGTTCTGAACATTTGCCTACGAATTTCATAAAGTCATTGTTTTTGATAGCTGAGTAGTATTCCATTGTGTAGATGTACCACATTTTCTGTATCCATTCCTCTGTTGAAGGGCATCTGGGTTCTTTCCAGCTTCTGGCTATTATAAATAAGGCTGCTATGAACATAGTGGAGCACGTGTCTTTGTTATATGTTGGGGCATCTTTTGGGTATATGCCCAAGAGAGGGATAGCTGGATCCTCAGGCAGTTCAATGTCCAATTTTCTGAGGAACCTCCAGACTGATTCTTGAAAACATCTGAGTTTGCAGACTGCCACGAGCCACTCACTGCATCAACACAAGTTGCTCTCCAGTCTCCCACAAACCTCTGCAGCTCTTTTTTCTGAGTTTGATTCCATTGATCTTATCAGTTTAAATGAGACAGCACAGAACAGCATCCAACGTCACGAGAGCAATATGGTAAAGCTGTTTGATATTTCCCTTTGAGTTCCTGTAGACTGTCGCTCTAGGTTAGGCACTTAGTGTCACATTTTGTTAGAAAGTAGCCACAGGAAAGTATCCAATAGCAACAGAGGAAAACTTTTTAAGTCAGCCTGGTATCAATAATAATTCCATAATTGTAGGTTAATAATTTTTCAGGACCAAAACCAACCGAACAAAACAGAACCAAACAGCCCATTAGATATGCTCTCCAGACTCTGAATGAGGGGAAGGAATATACGAACCTCTCCATAGCAATAGATCAGCCATTGGTTAGGTGTCAGACTCCCAAATACAATATGATAGCTCTAATATGCAAATAATCATCTTGTTTTCTGATTAGAAGAAAACCTGTTTTGACCACATTCACTCTCTTTTTCTAAATATTTATTATTTTAAATTTGGGTGTGCTCGTGGATGCCTGTATGATGTGTGTGTGTGTGTGTGTGTGTGTGTGTGTGTGTGTGTGTGTGTGTGTGTGTGTGTAGGCATCAAATCCCTTGGAGCTGGAGTAACATGTGCTTGTGAGCCTCCTGATATAGGTGCCGGCAATGAACTCAGGCTGTCGGCAAGAGCAGTAGGTGTTCTTAATGGCTGTGCTTCTCTCTAGGCCCCTCTACTTAGCAGTTTAATGTGTTTGTGATCTCCAAGAATGAAGTACTCCACAAGACTTCTGGAACTCTGTCCTTCTCTCCCTCCCTCCCTCTCCCTCCTTCCCCAGCTGCTTGTCTCTCACAAACACAGAGTGTGTTCAGTTCCTGCACATTTGTGGACACTTGTCTAGGCATTTAACTCACACTTACATGGGCTTCCTTGATGGAAAAGTACTTTCTGTGCAAAATTCATGGAACAAGGACTCTGGCCACCCAGGCTCCACAGGATTGCGACTTTACCAACTGCACTGCCTCTCAGTGTCACTCTCTGTCATCTCTAGTCACTGTGAACTCACGTGAATTTCATACTGAGCTGATTCAGAGCAGTCAAACCCATGGGCTTTCAACTTCTTGGTGAATGTGGAAGCCAATGTCTGAACAACGGTCTCATACAAAAGTGAAAAATCAAAGCCTGATTCCAAGAATCTTATAAACAGAAAGTTTATAACAGAAACATCAGAAGTCGTTTATCTATGACTGCCCAGAGCAGAGACTACACACAACGCCACAGAGCTTAGAAGTGGTACTTGGAGAAGAGGAGAACTGAAGACAGCAATCCTTCCAGTCTCCTGGTTAACCCTGCAACAAAAAGAAACCTTAGGAAGAAACTTGGTTCACATCGTCACTTTGAGACAAGGAAACTAAGAGGAAGACCCGTGACCCTTCACTTAGTGAGCAGACCCAGGACAAGGACGTGGTGTTCTTCGTCCCAGCTTTGAGCTTTTGTTCGTCTGGCTGCTAGTTCTCCTCAACTGAAAGAAAAATGGATTCAATTCAGTGAAATGATGTAGGAAAATCATCAGCCAGCCTTGACTTCATCCACTGCATCCTAAATGATCACCTAGTGGGAAAGATATTAAAAACACCTTCATAATTAGATCAGAATAAATAAATAGTATTTTAGAAAATAAATTTATTTCAAAAAACACACCAAAGAATTCCAATACCCACACCTTGTTAGTTTAGTTGATAGGTGCAGGGGAGAAGTTTTTAACTTAAGAAATATTAATGCATTAATTTATTTTGTGGATGCAGGCAAGTCATGTCACGGTGTCCATGTGGCCAGAGGAAAATTTGCTGAGTGAGGTTGGTTTCTCCTTTGACAATGTGGACTCTAGAGGATTTCAGTCTGGTCGCCAGGCTTGGAGGCAGGAGTCTTTACCTGCTCAGCCATCTCACAAGTCTTAGAAGTGGAGTTTGTCTCTTAAAAAAACATGGGGCTTCCCCTGACCTTTAAAAAGATTCCCCAGCGATTTAGAAGAGCATTCGAAGCTCCTTTGGAAATCCTGCCTGCATTCTTGAATCATCTGGTTCTTTGATCTCCTCCTGTATATGGTTTCCAGGTACACTTCTCACCCCATCGCCTAAAAATGAAACCTGAACAAGATCTCCACAGGATCCTAACTCAAGCATCTATTTTTGGAGCCCCATATCTCTTATACCGGCCTACATAGCACCTTTCACGTGCCGTTCTTTTCTCCTCCAACATGAGAATTGTCATAGTTGCTTCTTTTGCAAGGCAAGTCCAAGTGTTTGAGGCTGGATTGAAGCTTCTTTTCAAGTTTAAGTTTCTGAGATGGAGCCCGTCTTTATCCTCCACTGAAGGTTTTTCTTATTTCTATTCTTTGTCTTCACATTTGAGTTTCTAGCAGTGGAAGACTACATCTCCATCCATGGCTGTAAATACTAACCCCTCCCCGGCCCCTGCCCCCCCAAAACATTCCCAGGCTGCATAGATTCCTTGAGGTTGTGGAGATTGAAATTGATACACCACTGAGAATTCCAACCTCACTCACACCACTGTTGGAGATGACAGTGTCCTAGAAGCATCATCTACATTAGAACTTGCTACAGCACATGCCCTCCTCCGTGCCTAAAATACACAGCCTTTTCTTTTCCTGTGACACACACTTATGGTTGACTACAGCACACATTCTCCTTGCCTGTAGTAGAAACACTTCGCCTTGCCTACGGCATACACTCTGCATTTTGTCTAGATCACATACACTCCTTGCTTACAATGCAAATGTTCCTTGAACAAAGCATGCACTCTTCCCCTTGCAGAACAAAACCTTCTCCTTTGAGTATACACTTCTCCTTGCCTACATCACATTCCTGTCTCTTTATCTACAGCACACACCATTCTCCTTGCCTATATCATACACTCTACTTTTTGCCTACAGAACACCTACTTCTCCTTGCTTACATCATATATATATATATATATATATATATATATATATACACATATATACACACACACACACACGCACATTATACCCGTATATACATTATATCATTCTTCTTGCTACAATACAAATTCTCTTCTTTGCCTCCAACAACTCTCTTCTTTGTTTATAGCCCACACCCTTCTCCTTGGCCACAGCACACACCCATTTCTTGGCTGCCACACATACCCTGCTTCTTTTCACCATTTCCTTCACTACTGAACCCAAGTGCATGCAGCTCATGGTTTCCACAAAGCCAATAACTGTGGCACCTTACTACTAAGGGTGTGGTCTGCCCTGTCTGGACAGCTTCCCTGAACTTGACAAAAAATGGAGGACTCCCTTTTCTTAGCGGGGCTTCTCTGTCCTACCTGATCTGAGAGCCAGACACACACTCTGAGGGTGTCAAGCAATCCCTGGGGAAATTATAGGTTCAATTTTCTGGAAGGCCTTTCCATGCAAATGAGGCATCCCCAGTACCTTAAGCCTAAGTCAATGAAAGTTCACCCTAAGAAGAACCCTTTCCCACTCTCCAAGCTTCATATAGATAGCCCTAGTTTCCCCTGGAAAGAGACTGTATGTGTACAAACCCATCCCTAATAAAGCCCAGTACGAAATGGTGTCTGGACACTCTGAGGAAATGAAAGACACAGAATAGACTCCAACACACATACTACAAACAATAATCAGCATTGCATCTTAAATTAAATATTTGTATGCATTTATTGTGATAACGTATCATTTTATTTGGTTCCTATCTGTGAGACATCATAAAATTACTATCATATTTATATATGGAGAAGGAAATTGAAGGCAAAGAAAAATTATGGAGCAAAAGATTAATATTTTTTCTTGCCAACTCTAATAGTAAAGTCTACAATAGCTTAACTTCCTGTTTTCTAAACAAAATATTGCATTGTTCCTTAAGAGTAAGATATTTGGGAAAAGGGACTACTGAGCTCTCTCAGAGTCTTGCGATGTTTTTCTCCTTGGCTTTACCTTAGTGAGCCTACAAAGGCTGTTTTCTTGCAGTGAACATGTTTAGGGTGTTTATGTGCTATTCTATCCAGTCAAAGGATCATGTGATTTAATATTCTTACCTTTCCTCTCTAATGTATGTGTGTACACACTCAGCTACCTAAGAGCAAGCTGCTCCAGTCAGTCATGTAGGCTTTATCACAGGGGGAGAGGTGAAGGGGAGGAGAGGGTGGGGGAGAGGGAGAGGGAAGAAGAGGAGAAGAGAGGAGGGAAGGAGGAGGCAGAGAGAGAGAGAGAGAGAGAGAGAGAGAGAGAGAGAGAGGAGAGAGGAGGAGAGGGAGGGAGAGGAGAGGAGAGGAGGAGGGAGGAGAGAGAGCAAATGCAAAAGAGATCTGAACTTTCCCTGTCACAAGTAGCCCACTGCCATGATGACAAACCCACTCTTGGTTGATGGTCACTTCACTCACGAAAGGAGAGCATTCATGGTCTACTTGTCTCTCATTAGAGCTGATCGTCCAACATGAATACACCAGAGGTGAGGATTCCTATATGTACACCTTTTAGGAGACTTCTCTAAACTACAGCAGACATGTTGTCACGGCGACTGCTGGGATTTGCAATGTTTCAAGGATGGACTATTACTTTGTCCTTGTTACAAACTGCCTGTCCCAACTACAAGGCCAACTTAAGTAAAGAATACTCAGCAAACTCATAATTGGTAAATTATTTTTTGAAGCAGAATCTCATGTAACCCAGACTGGCACTGAACTGTTAATGTAGCTTTTCAAGAGATGGGATTATAGGCCTGAGGCACCACGGCTGGCACAGAATATTTTTGGAAGAAGTATTTCTTCAGTATTCACTCTTCCTATTTAAAAACTTATTTTTATTTCATGTTCATGAGCATTTTGCCTGCATGTATTCCATGTGTACATTTCCCACAGAGGTCAGAAGATGCTGTCCAACCCCTAGAACTGGAGGTACAGACGGTTGTAAATCACTAAGCGGGTACTAGGAACCAAACCCAGGTCTTCTGCAAGATCAGCAAGTGGTGTTAACCAATGAACCATCTCTCCAGGCCCCTTCTTTTCCTTTTAAAACTACTATTTCCTTCAGCTTCCTAAGGTTAGGGAAGTCAGACTTATGAAGATGTATAGGAAAGAAACAAAAATGAGTACAGTACAGTATTTAGGACTCCGGACACACCATTTGCTTGAAACTCTGAGACACAGAACCATGAGCATTGACTGCACACTTGAAGGAATGGGCTGAGCGGAGAGCTGGTTACTCTCTTTCTGCAGTTGGCTGTGTCTCTTATCTGTTTTCTAGCTTTGAGTGAGAAGTTTAGAGCTGAGGCTGGGAAAGAGGACAGAGATGGCTCGGCTAGAAAAGTGCTTGTCCCACAAGCATGATGAGCTGAGTCCAACCTGAAGGATCCATGAAAAAGAGGGACAGGTGTAGTGAGGAGACAAATGCAGGTGGAACTCAGGGTTGGCTGGTGTGAAGGAATCGGCAATTGCCTGTCCTATTGGGAAACCCTGTCTCAAAAAACAAGGTGGACGGTACTTGGGGAAGGATGATACCCAAAGTTTTCATCTGGTCTACACACACACACACACACACACACACACACACAGAGAGAGAGAGAGAGAGACAAACAGACACACACACACACACACACACACACACACACACACACACACACACACACACACACACAGAGAGAGAGAGAGACAGACAGACACACACACACATCGACACACACAAGAACATGTACACACACCCACATATATACTAATGTGCACATTCACACACAAACACGCGCCTAACCTCCCTCTAAGGCTTGCTAAATAGCATTCTCTTTATCGAGTTTTACAGAGCTTTGGCAGGACTGCAGGAACCATGTTACCCATATTCAGTTTTAATCTGGTTGCCCCTTCCTTCCAGATCCTCAGCCTCAGCAGCAATTTAAGGCAACCTTGGGCAATACTGTGTGGGAAACGTGTGCATCCCTTTCTCCTCCGTGTCTCCGTTTACCTCTGTGCAGTTCAGACCAATGGCAGGAGGAGAGACAGTATGGTTTTGCATTTCCAAACCGGAACTGTGGCAGTTGGTCTCCAGATTGGACCTTAGCAAGGGAACGTGACATGTTAGCACTGGTGGGCGCCATCTCTCTACTGTTCTCTTTCCTTCCTTCAACTTTTTACTTCAAATACTGAGCTGATCTCTCTGCTATCTTATTGAAGATGCTTGCTGGTTCCATTCATTGGGGTAAAAAGGTTTAGTAAGGTTGGAATATCATTTTCTCCTTCTTTGGTCCTAATGCACATCCATGCACATGGCCTCTTCTTGGTCCTAATGCACATCCATGCACATGGCCTCTTCTTGGTCCTAATGCACATCCATGCACATGGCCCCTTCTTGGTCCTAATGCACATCCATGTACATGGCCCCTTCTTGGTCCTAATGCACATCCATGCACATGGCCTCTTCTTGGTCCTAATGCACATCCATGCACATGGCCTCTTTCCTGTATAATCTAGTTACTCCAGACCAGCTTCAGAAGGCAGCTGCTTACCTTTGCAGTGTTCTTCACCACAGAAACTGAACCATGTTGCTGCAAGTCTGTAAACCGAGTAAATAAGAAGCACTCAGTTTATAATTTGGTTTTTGAATGTTCGCCCATGGTCCTGTGTGTTGAAGGTCTGGTCCCAGCATGGTGCTGTGAAGTGACTGGAACTTTAAGAGGTAGGCCGAGTGGGAAGTCTTAGATCATGTGGGGCATTCCCTGTCAGGAATTGTGGCATCCCGGTCTCTTCTCTCTTTTGGTTTTCTCTCTTGACATCCATGGTTTTCTATACAACATGACCTTGCCACAATGTGCCACTACTAACTCGCACCAGTCAATAGTAGACTGAAAGCTCTAAAACTGGGAGCTAAAGTAAACCCCCGCTTTCTATACGTTCATCATCACAAGAATTTGTTATAGTAATAGAAACCTGACTAACACATGTGCCCTCCTACAACACTGCACACCGATGAGCTGATGGACTGAGGCAAAGTCACATCTAAGTAAGTGCTCTCAATCAGTGATCTTAAGTTTAATATCCCATAGAAATATCTTCTGTTATTCAGAGAGGAGAACTCTTCCCCCTCTCATCTCTCCATCTCTCTCTCCTCTCCCCTTCCTCCCTGGGTGCCTCCCTCCTCTCTCCCTCCCTCTCTGTCTCTCTCAGCTAAGAGCATGCCAAGAGCCTCATCGAAAGTGATTCCATATAGTTTGAAACTGTGACCATTCTACCCTCTAGTGCTTTCAAACACAGCCTTGTCCTGCATACCAGACCATCTGTGGTTATATTTAAGTTCATAAAGATCTGGGACATTTTGCACCAATTCGAAACCTTCAACCTATGTACTTTTTGGAGCAACTGTATCTCTATGAATTTATCTTCAGAGGGAGGCCCACCCAAGTCGGCAAATAGCTGTTAAAAAACAAAGAGGCTTTTTATCAAGCATCCTAGAACCTGTTGGCTCGCTCCCCACAATTTCTGTGAGTCTCCGACAGTTTCCTGCCTGCATTTGAACATCAGTGAGAAGGTTTGGTTTTCTACCAGTGAGGGACTGAGAATGTATGGTGGTCTTCTTTATTCAAACCTGAGTTCTCTGTGGAGCAGATGTTTCCAGTTGTGTAAATGGTGTTGAGTTTTGTGTGGGGTAAAACGATGCAGAAAACCAGAACATAGTTTGAGAGCAGGCCAAACATTGTTCCTTAATGCTTCCAAGGAGCCAAATTTGAACTCATGCTTCTAAGACATAAAACTTAGCATGTTAGAATCTAGAAATTAGAGTATGTGGGAGGCCGTTGTCACCTGAAAACACAATTGCTTTTTGTGCATAAAGTCATTGACATGAGAGCTCCCTCTTCTTCTAAAAGGGACCTGGTTTATCAGTTCTCCAAAACTCAGAGAGCGAGCTTCTGCACTCAGACGAAGCCTTCCCTAATGAGTCAACATCCTAAAAACACCATTAGTGTAAAACACGTGGTCAAGAGCTGGGTAACTCATGCAGTATCTACAGAGAAGAACAGTGGGGAGCCAACTGCTATCACATTTCTCTGGGGTTTCCTCTCTCCCGGTGTGGATAGGAACTTGAGGTTTTATCATAAAGGAATAAATGGCAAGGACTCATGTACTGGCTTCCAGTCACAGAGCAAAGGCATCCACATCTGTTTCTAGTATTCTGGTGAAGAATCTCTCCAGTTGATAATTTGGATTGAATGCAAATTGGTTTGTTTTCCTTGGTCCTCTCTTCCAAGCTCAGATAAAACAAACCTATCCTGTGGGTCCAACAGTTTGCATTCTGAATTCTTGGTTTACATGGTGCAGATTCCCTCTGCTACATTGCTAACACATTATCCATCTTGAAAAGAACAAACCTGGCAGGATTTATATTATATAAACTCCCACAACTGACTACAGTGTGTGTGTGTGTGTGTGTGTGTGTGTGTGTGTGTGTGTGTGTGTGATTAGAATTCTTATGGATAGCCATTACAATTCCGTCTTACCATGTTAAATTTGCTTCGACTGACTTGCCCCTATGTGACTTCTTGTTTAGAAGACACTATCCTAACATTTATCTAATGAGATTAGAATAAAGATGCAACCCAATGATTAAAGGTAATAAACTCTCTTGCAGGGAACTGGGTAGCTTTTTCCTTGACTGATTTCTGTTGTTTTGAAGAATAAGATGCATTTTTCTTTCCTTTTTAAAAATGCAATCTGTAAAGGTTGAAGAGAGTACCATATATAGACAAAATTTTAAGCTCAAGTTTTTAAGGTCAAGAAAAGATAAAGGAGACAACTTTAAAAGTAAACAAAGAAAAAGTTTTGTTATTTTTAAAGACGTAGATGCGTGAACACACAGAACTATGGTAAATGGGGCTGCTTATTCATTTTGGTGAGAGACAAAAATGGGAAGAGAATCAAGGAGCTAACAGGAAATAGTTCTTCAGGGAGTATTTGAAAAAGAGATGTTCCTGGTATAGAAGCCAAGGGCAACTTCTTGGCTAAAAAACACTTTAATTGAGATCTAATTAATAAAAACTGTCATGCTCTTTACTTTCCTTTTCTTCTACTGAAGGTCTGCTGTGGTTTTCCTTCAGAGTAAAATGCAGAATGGATGCAAGGGGCCAAAGTATCCCCAGGTTAAATGTGACTGCACAGTGTGACTTTGTCTCTTCCAACTACACTTTTGTAAAGCGTCAAATTGTCTACGGACTACTCCTCTGAAGTCTCAGAAGTCTTAAAAGTCTTTGCAAAGATACATTTTTGGAAGTCATAAAAAGAGTCTGAAAAATATGAAATTGTTTGAGGAGAAGAATGTTGTCACTTTGTCCTTTCTCAAAGCAAAGCGATATGAACAAGAGGCAGATTTCCTGAATGACCCACTGAGACACCAGCACAGAGAGTAAAAGAGAAATGAACTCAAGAGCACATTGTGTAAACACACACACACACACACACACACACACACACACACACACACACGCAAACCTACACCATGCAACTGGTGCCATTCAGCAGTTCACTGAGACATGTTGTTTAGAATTATTGGGTTTTCTCAGTATAAAGGAAATTTTAAATGGCTGACCTCAGGAGCTCCCGGCTAGCTGGCCACCATTCTGAATTTGTTTAGCATCTTGCTGGTGGCATGTCAACTGTGTCCCATCTTGTCTTAGACATCCGTGGTTCTGATCTTGCACATCTATCCCTGTGGGCAGGGCAGGCCTTTCTAATACTGCTTATCTCTGCAGGGCTCATTATTTTCCATTAAGGAAGTGATTGTCGATGTGAAAGCAGTAAAATTAATTAAAAAGAGGTCTTTTAAGCTCATGTAACCATCGCATGCAAAGAATTGAGGAGAAATAAAAACAATCAAAACGTAAAGAAGTGGGGTTAGAAAAATGGCTCAGTGGATGAAGATTGCCAAGGCCAACAAGGGTGAGTTCGATCCCCAGGACCCACATCGTAGAGACGAGAACCAACTCCTGTGAGTTGTTCTCTTAACCTACAGAAGTGTACAACCCCACCCCACATATATACATGGGGGACGGGGGGAGGGAGAGACAGAGAGAAAAAAGAATAATTAAATGCAGTAAAAATTTAAAATTTTAGGTAAAGAACTTTTTTCACATTTTTAAAAACATTCTTTCTAGAGGAAACCAATGAAGAACAGGGGGGAGGCTCATTCCTGCTTTCATATTCTTCATTTTAAGCAGTAGTATTAAAATATATATATATATATATATTTACCATTTATTCAACAGTGAGAACCTATGCAGATGTAAAGTTTTAAGAGGCTTGGAATTTCTTTTAAAGTGAGCCATCCAAGCATCAACAGTGGGACACGTCAGCATTATTCTCTGTGCAACTGAGGAGCCAAGAACGTTCTGGAAAGTCTAAAGGCCTTGGGGTCCTGACTTCCGTCTGCTTTACAAATGGCCTATAGGGGTTCGTACAACCTGTTAACTCCAATATCCTTACAGGTGAGGTGAGGGTACACAGAACCCTCATTAGAATGTTGTTGTAAAGGGTCAATTTACCTGTCACTTGATATGCACAGGTCTTAAAATTGTTTTAAAATCTTTTATTGATTGGTTATTTTATGGAATATAAAAAGGGGAATTAATACGTAGGTCAGTTATAAGCATAAGGAGGCAATGTTAACGTAACATGGGCATGTCCAACATTCTCTGCGACAATCATTTTCTAATCTATAAAGGATATTTCTAAGGGTTTGGCTTTTCATTTTAATTGTGTCTATGCTTTAGGGTATGTGAATGTGACTGATGTTGTTCGTAGAGGCCAGATACATCTAACGCCAAGGAGCTGTGGGTGGCTGTGAGCTGATATGTGTTAGGAACCGGACTCAGGTCCTCTGTAAGTATAGCATGTGCCATGCATCCACGATGAGTAAAGACAACGTTTTAAGTTAAATTCTGAAGCTAGAGAGAATATCCTGTGTTTTGAATGGATGCACCATCTGTCAATTAAAAAGCCTGTGGCCTATAGGTTAGGCAGGAAATAGAAGGTGGGACATCAGGAGCAGAAAGAATTCTGGGATAGATAGAGCCAGCTGTAGGAAGATCTGCTCGGGAGGATGCGAGGAGACGGATGCACGGTACCTGAGCACAGGCAAACCAGCCTCATGGCAGAATGCAGATTAAGATAAACGGGATAGTTTAGGTTAGGATCTAGTCAGGGAAGAGCCTAGCAATATGATCGAGGGGTTTGTAAATGTGTTTTGAGTCTGAGTGTTATTTCTGGGAGCGTGGGGCCTGGAGCATGGGGCCTGGAGGAAAAACTGGGCCTACTCTTTACATGAAGAGATATGGGTAAACTTTCTCCACCCAACCGGATCTCTGAAGCAGCTGGACACAGGGGTGATTGCCCATCTTTATAGATGGACCACAGGGTGATGGTGAATTTGAGCCTGACCTCGGAAAGCTTTCCCTCGAGAAGAATGATCCCGCCCTCCCCCTTTCTGAGGTCAATTGCTGTGTCTTTATTTTTATTGCTTTTTTCCTATCAGGACCGAGGATAATTTCAACTATTAAAAGGTGTGAAACACAAAATAAAGGATGTAGTAAAACTGCCGTGAATATTGTCAAAGTTTATAACCTGAGTCGCAAGAGAACATTTTACGGTGCTTTCTAAAAATAAAATAAAATAAAATAAAATAAAATAAAATAAAATAAAATGTATCATTACCATTCCCTCCCACCCGATCCGAATTATTAGGGAGAAGTTTCTGATTAGGAGACATGTACAGGTCAAAAGAACACACTCTGTGAATGAAACTTAATTTACAGAATGACTTTACATAAAAATACGTGTAAACGGAATCTTTTCTGCTCTTCGTGCTAACGGACACATTTTACCAGATTCATGTAACCACTGTGGATTCTTCACTGGGACAGAAGTCTGCTCTGTGCCTTTGTGTGCCTAAACGGTTCTTCCATGGTGGCCGCGCTGGAGGCAGTGTCCCTAATTATAGAGATGGTGTTCTCTTTGGGGGCATGCAATCCTGTAATTTTTCATCCCTAATTAGGCTAGAGGGAGAGCTTGGGTAATATCATATTTCATAGTTCTTTTAAAATCATTGACTCATAACTAAATTAGCTAGTTGTAAAAAACTCCCCACCCCTCTTATTTCTCTGGCAGAGATAATGATGGTAATTATGACGATGATGAGGAGGGGGTGAGGTAGAAGAGAAGGAGAAAGGGAAGGAGGAGGGGAAGACTTGAAAGAGAAGAGGTAGGAGAAAAGGAGGAGGAGGGTGAAGGAGTGCAGAAAAGGAAGGGGCGGAGGAGAAGAGAAGAAAGTGAAGGAGGAGGAGAAAGAACAGGAGGAAGAGGAGGAGGATGTCATTTAATTAGTTTGTCAGCAAACTCTGAGGAGCCACCTTGAGGGTAAAATTTCAAATTTATATTGTGTGAGAACTGTCGGGGATCTATACTGTGACATGCAGACTTCTGAGTTCTACCTCTAGGTCGTCGACTCCATATAGCTTAAGTAGCATCTAGGCATCTTATTTAAAACATAAGTCTCTGGGCCTGGAGAAATGGACCAGCAGTTTAAGAGCGAGTCTGATCTGGAAGAGGATTGAAGTTTAGCTTACAACCATTGTAAGTCTAGCTCCAGAGGATCCCATGCCCTCATACGTATCCTTAGTGAGCACACTCTCATAGAGGTGCACATGCATGAGCATTCACACACACACACACACACACACACACACACACACACACACACACACACACTTAAATATAAAATAAATCTTGAAAATATAAGTCTTCATTGGCTGAGAATAAGTGGGGAGTTCGTTTAGGCTATGCAAGGCCCTGGGTTTGATGATCAGCTCCACAATAAATAAAAAGTCAGTTAATCAATTAATCCTCCAACCTGCAGATAGTCCCTTTGGGAATTCTTTTGTGTGTGTGTGTGTGTGTTAGAAGCTGTGTCACAAATGAACTGGAGGCAGCCACCACACCATTGCCCGCAGGGCCGAGACCACCACTCGCCATGATTTTGAACCCTATCTCCATCCTCAACTAGATGCTTCCAGGGAGGATGTTGGGCAGCTCTGTCCTCTTAGCATCTACTCTCCTGCCCTTGCACCCTTGGCACACAATAGCAACAGAGGGGAGGAGGGTCCTAGATCTCAGGGAAGGGTTGGAGTTCATGAGGGGAACCTACTAGGGTACATTGGTTTCCTGTTACCTCAGTGTGGTTACCTCAGTGTGTTCTTCCCCAGTGGAAGACTGAATGTCTCACTACCTAGTCCCACCCCTCTGTCTTATATTCCCAGACGTACATTCCAAATGCCTAAAATTGGGTCAGGGCAATGTAGATTCATTGCAAGGCAGTGCATGAAGACGGAGCAGAGGCAGGATCCTTGGGTGTCGGCTTGTACTCTAGGTCTGTCCTCCTAGAAAGTGTCCTAAAGCCTTTACAATTCATGTCCTTAGCTCTTCAGAGCATTCATGCATGACCCCAGCACCGTGCACATGGGAACACAAGCAGCTCATGGAGGTAAACATGCTGATATAAGACAATTCATCCTAGTCCCGAGAGCCATTTTAGAGAAAAACTTTCCCTAAGCAGTATGCTCCATCCACAGCTTGAACAAATGAGACTCGTCCTCACAGTGATTGACATACGTGTCTAGCTGGGCTAGACCTGTTTCCTGGGCTCAGTGGGAGAGGAACAACTACAGTGTGAAGGTCTGTGATCTTCCTGTAGACTATCCTCTGTGCTTCCTGCAAGCATTTAATTCCTATTTCTGGTTTTAATTATTTCTGAATGTCTTACTTCATTATTCATTGTTTAACTATGTTAAAATTAACATGTAAATTGGCCTTTTCTTTGCCAAGTTCTATGAATTTTACTACATGCACCAGCGTGTGGTTCTATCACCACAACCAGAGTACAGGACACTTCCGATCCCCAATATCCCACACCTAGGCTTCCGTGTCATACTCACCTATCTCATTCCAGTCCAATCATGGATCTGTTTCCTGCCAAGCAGTTTTGTCTTTTGGATAATAGGCTGTGTAAGTGAATGACAGAGTGCACCTCAGAGACTCTGTCTTCCACGTAGCGGCTTCCCACTGCTCACAAATGCCACTGTTATAGAGCATTCATGCACTGAAGGATTCTTGAGTTATCTCTAGGTTTCTATGTTTCTATAAACACAACTGCGTGGACATGCATACATTGTTTTCTTTTTTTAAATTTCAACATGAAGATTTCATTTCTTTTCAAAGGAAAGAAAGGTAGAGGCATGATTGCTTAGCTACACATGGAATATGTTTTCATTTTGTGAGATGCTGTCTAATCATTGTCTGGAGTGGCTGTACCAGGGCATCTTCAGTGTCAATACATGAGGTTGAACTGTTTTCTGGAATGGCTGGATCTGTTTGCCCTCACTATCAGTACTCGAGGAGTTGGCGCATTCTTCTGCACCACCCAGTTTCCCAGAGCTCTTCGCTACACTAACAGCTGTACAGTGGTCGCTCAGAATTGCTCCGATTAGCATCCTTCTCGTGGGGGCAGATGCTGTTCTTCTGTGGTTTTCTGGAGTATGTCTTCCATTATGGATTGTGCCTTATCCATTTCAAGGATAATGTACACCATTTAAAACTATACTCATTTGTTCTCTGCGTGTACCATTTTCTCCCAAATTACTAGTTTTTATCGTCCCCACTTCTTTTGTTTCTATTTCTTTGATCCACACATCTCTATTTTTAGTATTTTCTTTATTACTTCTGCCCTGAGTGAGATCCGGCTCCAGCTTCCTAAGGTAATAGCTTCAATCACTAACTTGGGACTTCCTCTCTAAGAAGGACCAATGGCGCCAATTTCCCTCCGATCCCGCTCTAGAAGCAGCTGAACACTCTACTATGTGTTTATTCAGCCTCACGTACTTTCAAATTCTCCTTTTGATTCATTTTTTAAAATTCATGACCCCACATATATTCTATCTTGGCGAATATCCCATATTTACTTGAAAAGCCCATATATTCAACTATCTCCTGGTTTGGAGGATTTTGCCTGATCAATAATGTCAGGTTGGTTGGTGTTGTTTTTACATCCTTAATATCCTTTTTTTTTTTTTTTTGGTTCTTTTTTTTTCGGAGCTGGGGACCAACCCAGGGCCTTGTGCTTCCTAGGTAAGCGCTCTACCACTGAGCTAAATCCTCAGCCCCCTTAATATCCTTTCTTATTTTTTCTTTCATTTTTTTATCTGTACTATTAAGTATTGGAAAAAAGTGCTGAATTCTCGAACTTTCTTTAAAACTTCACCACCGACTCCTCCCCATCCAATCTCCTTTCTCCTGTACAGATTCTGAAGGTTCAGAAGTAAGGACTTACATTCGTGCTTGTTTGGTATTTTGATGAATTGACCCAGGTATCTTCACATAATGCTTTTCTTTTTCTGTTATTATATTTGCTATTCTGGGGTTGATTTGTCTTATATTAACATGTCTGTTCCAGTTATATTATAACTGACCATGCACAGCAGCTGTCCCTGTTCGCATAAGGCCTGCATGAGATTAAGCCTGTTCGACCCAAAGGCTATTTAAAAGAGACAGATATTAGTCTTTAAGGTCTCTGTATTTGAGAGACAAAAACTTTTAACTCTTGGCAAGCAATGCTTTTGGGAAAAGGGAGTTTGAAAGATATAACGATAAATTGATCCAAATGCATCACAAAGAGAAAATCAGAGTATACTAACCATTCAATATAATAACCATCTCACAATTAGCTATAGTCACATACATATTGCATAATAGTATGTTACTAAACATAAATTAATCATCTGTTTCCAAAAATAATGATAAAGATGATTTCTAAAATAAAAATTATGAGTTTAAAGGGCTTAATATTAGCAATGATAAAAATTGTGTATAAAATTTCACAAAGGAAATACATTGCTTTATTGCTTTGTTTCAAATGCCAGCGAGGATTCTGTCATTTTGACCACATCACCTATAAAGTACTCTGTGTGGTGGTCTTTTAATTAATGTTCTCCAGAGGAACAGAAATTTTAGAATGAATCTCTATATATAGAAAGGAGATTTATAGAATGACTTATGGCTGTGGTTTAGCTAACTCAGCAATGGTTGCCTATGAACAGAGGGTTCAAGGATCCAGTAGTTCAGTTCACAAGGCTGGATGTCTCAGCGGCTCTTAAGTATGTGCCAAAATCCAGGAAAAGTAGAATCTAACGCCACTGAGGGGATTAACTTACTAGGCAGAGCGAGAGGTAGCAGGCAGAGAGAGAGAGAGAGAGAGAGAGAGAGAGAGAGAGAGAGAGAGAGAGAGAGAGAGAGAATATTTTCCTTCTTCCATGTCTTTTATATGGGCTGCCAAAGGCCAGGCCCACATTAGAAGTGGATCTTCCCACCTCAAATGATCTTATTAAAGTTGTATCTTCTCATCTCAAAGATCGAGATTAGATGTGAGTCTTCCCACTTCAAATGATTTAATTAAGAACTAGTTTCCAAATGTCTGGCCATTCGGGCTATAGTTAATTCTAGTGGCAGTTATGTTGACAACCAAGAATAGCCCTGATGACTGGCAACTACATAATAAACTATGAATAAGAAGACATGTTATTCTTAGGACTCTCATCTTAGTATGTGACGTTAAGCATGAAGTGCTGAACGTGTGTTTACCAATCACAGATCAATGGAATATGACGTCATCTACATACGGTGAATGCTAAGCAGAGCTGTCACCATAAGAGCAAGCTGATCAAGAAAGAGAGACTTTAGATATCAAATCCTAGGAATGTGTTGGAAAATCCACAATGTAACATGCTAGAGGGCCTGGAGAGGCCAAGGGTTAAGAGCACCTATGGCTCCTACAGTATATCTCTTCGGTTCCCAACACCCACATGGCTGCTGACAACCTTCTGTAACTAACCTTCTTCTGCTCTCTGAAGGCACCAGGCACACACGTGGTACACAAACATCCGTGCAGGGAAAGCACAATACATATTGTAAAAGGAAAATGCTAGAAAATTTAAATTTAAGGACTATTGAGTGGCAAGAAACTTGGGTGGAATGAAACTTTCAGAAAGTTGTGGAACATCAGAGCGAGCTAAAGCCACGAAGATTCAAAGGACCTGCCTAAAGTTCTGGTGACTGAAGGTGGAGGGATATTTGAAACTTCTGTCTGTAGAGCCTTGAACATGGTGTGTGCCCACTCGTAAATCTGTAGAGTGAATGACTTGAATTATACATAATTTTCTTTGGAATTTTTAGTAGTGTAGCTTGAATGTGAAATTTTCTCCACAGGCCTCTGTATGGACAGTAGACCGGCTACTATGGTGCTAGCATGAAGCAGAGATATTTTTAAGAGGTGGGGGTTCTTGTGAGAAAGTTCAGTGTCTTCCTCTAGTTCTTTGCTTTCCACGTACCATGGGTGACTAGGGTTCTCTACCATGCCCTACACCACGAGGTACCAGGCTAGTACAAACATACAGCAAAAGGGCCACGTGAGCACAATCCGAGATGATTAAAATGGTGAGCCCAAATTAGGAAGAACCCTCTGGGGAAAGGGCAGCTGGACACCTGGGCTGGAAGGTTCAGGGTTAGGGACAGGGTATACCATGTAGAAACTGAGGGATGCTGGGAGAGCCAGGCAAGAAGGATCTCAGGGACCAGAGATGATCGTGGCTCAGGCTCATCCTGGGTACCAACAAGCCCACTCTCAGTAGACTAACCAACTTGCCTATTGATTTTTCTCCATGAAATTATTTTATCTATAACTTAACTCATACCTGTCCTCTTTTTGCCAAAAAAAAAAAAAAAAGGGCACTAGTCTGAGGGAAGTTGTTCTCAAAGCTTGGTGCTGTCAACATTCTCAACTTCTCTCAAGGTCAAAGGTCTTCTAATACTCTGCCCCCTTCCCTCCAGAGAATGTTGACTTTCTTTGTGGGAAATGAGAGCGGAGGGTTTTTTTTTTTTTCATACTATCTGGAAACAATAGGTAGAGTTGTCCGAGAAACACTTTATCAAACAGCACTGGCCGAAGGCAAAGGCACGATTGGCTTACAGTGAGATTTCTGGTTCAGAGCTTTTTACAAACTATTTCATAATAAAAAACAAATGTGTTTTGAATGTGCAACAAGAAGAAAAGCTACAAACTATTTCCCTAATTAAAGAATGGCTATCAGACATGTACTGCTGTTCACTGTAAATAAACGTGGGAGATAACTCACCACACCACATGTCCTTGCATACCTTGAGTGAATTTGTGTGTGACAAACAATGGGGACACGTGATGTGTGTATGTGTGTGTTGTTGTGTGTGTTGTGTGTGTGTTGTGTGTGTGTATGTGTGTGTGTATGTGTGTGTGTGTTGTGTGTGTGTGTTGTGTGTTGTGTGTGTGTGTGTGTTGTGTGTGTGTGTGTGTGTGTGTGTTGTGTGTGTGTATGTATGTGAGCCTGGGCTTGACACCAGATTGGTATTTTAATATAGTGTTAATCACGATCTTGTCTTGTTAATATTCTGACAAGCTTCAAACATGCAGTGATATTTTGTTCCACATCGTCAGCATTATTCTATACACTGGACAGTCTTTGAAGTTAATTGGAGGCCTCCACATCGATGCAAGATGAGGTTAAAAGTGGAAGAGAACCCTGGAGTCTGACCACAGGATCACTGATACTCTGTATAGCAGGACCAGACACGAGCTCAGCAGGGAGCTGAGAACCCTCCACACAGGTAAATGCTGACACGCAGTATCCAGGGAGTCACGAGGTAGGGGCTACTGCAAGTGAGCGTGTGATGTAACTGGGAAGGTCCAGTGCTTTCTTTCTTGTATGCTGTCCCCATCACGGAGTAGCTGGTGAGAAAATAGAAAGGTGTGTGATAAATCTTTAGTCACATTTAACCTACATGTGAACCGTGCTCCTCAGAGCAATGGTTTAAAACGGTGAGGTATTGATCATCCCAGCCCCCATTTCTAAACACTAAGTGTGCTCACAAGATCCCTCTAGGAAATAAATCTAGTTTTCAACGATACTTTCTAGAGCTTTGTGATTTGATTTAGGATCATTTGTGTATTATGTGGATACATGCAGTTTGATACAAATTAGGAGGTTCTTCCACCTGGGGTCATTCATTCATTCATTCATTCATTCATTCATTCATTCAGAATTCTCTTGTTTGAGCATGCAATTTGTTCTAAGCATTTTATTAGTCCCTAGGGACACAAAGCTAAACAAAGCAAATGCTGGACAGTTTTTTTCTCTCTTAAAGTGTATTCTTGATTAAATGTTCAGGTAGGGAGATTTTTATTTAAAAATGTTTTTATAGCTCTTTTTCATTTTTTTTTTTTGAAACAAGGTCACTCTGTAGGCTAGGTTATCCTAGAGCTTACTATTTACCCAACTTGTGTTTGAACTGGGGGAGATTCTCTGGCCTCAGGCTCAGCATGAGCCTCTGTGTCTGGCTTAGCGCTTTGTTCAACCTCTTATTTTTGTCCTTACTGAGGTGTAAGTGCCTGTTATTGTGAAAATATTTCTTAAATCATTTAAATTTTTTAGATCTATTTATTTTATTATGTGTGTGTGTGAGTGTGCACATGTGCATATGTGCATGCCTGTTGCCAACAGAATACTAAAGAAGGCATTAAGTCCTCTGGAATTAAGAGTTACAGAGGGCTGTAAACTACTGTGAGAGAGCTTGGGTCCTCCTCAAGAGGAACAACAAGTGCTAATCTTAACAGCTGAGACAGTTCTCCAACTGACTTAAATTGCGTTTTTAAATATTGTCTCCTTCAATGCCTTTAAAACGTCAGCAGCTGCTGAAAGTTGGGAGGTGAAACTTTCTTACCCAGGGTTGAATGATGGCAAAGTGGCAGCTTGTTGTAGGTCCGTGGACCAAACACAAAAACCAAATTAATGTCTTCAGTGATTTTTTTTTTCTTTTGCTAGGTAGATGCACTTACGGACTTTTTCCCCCCTCATTCATCTTTAAAACACATTTCCTAGTTGGGATCATTATATTATAATCAATGTGCAAAACCCTTTCGCACCCAGGTCAATGTTTACAGACATTGGTCTTTGGCACTCCTTACAATGAAAGCTGCAATCTGAGTTACTTAGTATATGGGACCTTGTTGTTTACATGGGACACAGAAAGTGAGATGTGTAGAAAATAGAAAATTACTCTTTCCCCAGAGTATATTGTTATTTCCTTCTGACAGTGGAGTAGGATTTGCTCCCAATCAAGGTACACATTATCTTAAACATTTAAAGAAACACTGACTTCTTTGGGTTTCTTAGCTCTTTTGTCGTCGTCGTTGTTGTTGTTGTTTTTGTTGTTGTTGTTTTTCTCTTATATATTACATCCTGGACACAGTTTTTCTTCTCTCCTCCTGCCCCTCAGTCACCCTTCCCTTCCTACCCCCATCCACCCTTCCTCTGTTTCCCTTCAGAAAGGGCAGGGTCTCCCAGGGATATCAAACAAACATTACAGTAAGACTAGGCACCTCCCTCATATTAAGACTGGACAAGGCCACCCAGTAGGAGAAGAAAAGGTCCCCAAAGTGCAGTGGGAACTTCTGGTATCATTGGAGACTCGGTTGTGTCATGTGATGTCTTTTTCTGGAAGCTGTCTTATTAAGAGGATGTTTTCCTGAAACAGACATATGGTGTTTTTCTGGAAGCTGCCTGGTGAAAGGGCATGTGGTGTTTTGCTGGAGCGGATGCTTGAGAGAAAAATGATGTTTGGAAAGAGTATAGGGTAAGCCAATAGACGTGGACCACGCTCTGGCATTGGTTCGCCGTGCTTTCTTCTCTGACCTTTGCTTGCTGTAACTTTGTAGAGAGAAATGCACCAAAGAACGTCTGGTGGTGCTCCCGCCGCTTCTTGCAGCTACAGTGAACTCCTGCCGATCAGTAGGATCTCCTGTTTCTTCTGGATCAGGCGGCTGCTGCTGACTCACATTTGGTGTTTTGATAGTGGACTGGACTGCAGACAATGAAGACTGGAATCTCCTCAAAGAATTACTAAACAGGTCCAAATCACCCTTGTCCCATTAGCCAGCTTCCTCCCCTACCTTTGGTCCGTGGGCTATAAGGGAGGTTGAAGCATTTAAGAACCCTCATTAAAGTAGTTTTTGAAAAATATAAGCCTACATCAAAGTAGGCAAAGGAAAAGGAATCAGAGACAATTCCCTGTTCTGACTGCTAGAAGTCCCACAGGAAGGCCAAGGTACACAACTATAACTTATATGTAGAGGGCCTAGACCAGACCCACACAGGCTCCCTGATTGTCAGTTCAGCCTCAGTGAGCCCCTCTGAGCCCTGGTTAGTCGATTCTGTGGGTTTTCTTTTGTGTCCTTGACCCCTCTTAGTTCCTACAGTCCTCCTCTCCCTCTTTGGCAGGATTCTCTGAGTTCCAGCTAATGTTTGGCTATGGGTCTTGCATCTGTTTCGATCTGTTGCTGATTGAAGCCTCTCTGATGACGATTAACTAGGTTCCTGCCTATGAGTATAGAAGAATATCATTAGGAGTCATTTTTTTTTGGACTCCCCATTTTGTTTGGTTTTATCCTAGGTCTCTGGGCTATCCGATCTTTGGTTCCTGGCCCTCTCAGGTAGTGTCAGGGGTGGCAGAATCTCAAGCTGGACTAGCCATTGATTAGCCACTCCCATAATTTCTCTGCCACTTTTATACCAGCACACCTTGTAGGCAGCACAAGTGGTTGGCCTAAGGTTTTGTGGTTGTGTTGGTGTTCCAGCCCCTCCACTAGAAGTCTTGACTGGTTACAGAAGATGGCCAGTTCAGGTTATATATTCCCTATTACCAGGAGTCTAAATTAGGGTACTCCTCAGATTTCTGGGGGTTTCCATTGTACTAGGTTTTTAAGCTTGCCCCCCCATTCCTGTTGTCGCTTCTAGTACATTCTCCACACACCTGGTCCCTCCTGTTCCCATTCCCCCAGGGTTCACACGTCCTCCTTTAATCCCTATTTGTTTCTAAACCTTTCTGAGTCTGGGGTTGCAGCACAGTTATCCTTAATTTTACAGCTAATATCCACGTATACATAAGTACATACCATGTTTGTCTTTCGGGTTTGGGTTACTTTACCCAGAATGATTTTTCTGTGTTCCATCCATTTACTTGCAAATTTCATGATGTAATTTTTTGATATAGATGTGTAATACTCCAGATAAAGAATTGTACCACATTTTCTTCATCCATTCTTCGGTTGCTTGACACCTAGGTTGTTTCCAGTTTCTGACTATTATGTATAAAACTTCTACGAACATAGTTGAGCATGGGTCTTTGTGTCAGATCATTAGAATCAAATCCAAGACCAAGATGGAAGTTTACATACCTGTGGATATCTGCTTTTTGATAAGGAAACCAAAATTATACAAGGAAAGAAAGCATGTTCAACAAATGGTGCTGGCCTAAGAGGGTTTCTGCATGCAGAAGAAGTAAACAGACATTTATCTATCACCTTGCACAAAGTTAAAGTTCAGATGGATCAAAGACCTCAACAAAAACAGATACTCTGAACCTTACAGAAGAGAAAGTGGGAAATACCTTTGAATACACTGGCGCAGGAGACTACTTCCTAATCTAAACACCAATGGCATGGGTACTAAGGTCAACAATTAGTAAGCAGGACCTCATGAGCTGAAAAGGTTCTATAAGGCAAAGCACAGATCAGAAGGACAAAACATCAGCCTACAGAATAGGACAAGATCTTAACCAGCCCCTAACATCTAACAGAGGGCTAATTTCTCAAATAAAGCATTCAAGAAGCCAGGTATCAACAAACCAAATAATCCAATTAAGATGAGGTACAGATCTAAAAGGAGAATTATCAATAGAGGAATCTCAAAGGAATAAAAACTACTTAATGGGGCTGCAGAGATGGCTCAGAGGTTAAGAGCACTGACTGCTCTTCCAGAGGTCCTGAGTTCAATTCCCAGCAACCACATGGTGGCTCACAACCATCTGTAATGGGATCTGATGCCCTCTTCTGGTGTGTCTGAAAACAGATATAGCATACTCATATACATAAGATAAATAAATAAATCTTAAAAAAAAACTACTTAAAGAAATGTTCAACATCCTTAGTCATCAGGGAAATGCAAATCAAAATGACCCTGAGATTCCACCTTATACCTGTCAGAGTGGCTAAGAACAAAACCACAAGTGACACAACCAGAGAGGTCTTCCAATGGAGGGATTAGGACACCAACCCAGCCACAAAACCTTAGACTCACAATTTGTCCTGCCTGCAAGAAGTGCAGGAGTAAATATGGAGCAGAAATTGAGGGATGGCCAAACAACGGCTGGCCCAGCTCAAGACCCATGCTATGAGGGAGATCTTCTCTCCCAACAAATCCAATGATACTCTGTTATGCTTCCAGACAGGAACTTAGTATAACTGTCATCAGAGTGGCCTCACCCAGGAACTGATGGAAATAGATGTAGAGAACCACAGTCAAAGGTTAGGTAGAGCTTAGGGTACCCTGCAGAAGACAGGGAGGAAGGATTGAAGGATCCAGAGAGGTCAGGGACACCACAAGAAGAGCTAAGGAATCACAGAGACTGAACCAGCAACCAGAAAGCATGCATGGGACAGACCCAGGCCTTCTGCCCATGTGAACAGTCAGTCGTGCACTGGGGCTTCATAAGGGACTCACAGCAGAAGGAGCAGGGCTGTCTCTGACTCTATTGCCCGCCTTTGGATCCCTTTTCCCTAACTGTGCTGCCTTGTCAGGTCACAATAAAAGACAATGCTCTATCTAATCCTACTGAAACTTGATATGGCAAGGTAGATTAATTTCCCTGGAAGCTCTCCCCTTTTCTAAGAAGAGAGAACTTAGCAGAGGGGTGGGGAAGGGGAGGTGAAAGGGAGGAACAGGGAGAACAGGAGGGAAAAGAAGCTGTGTTTGAGATGTAAAGTAAATAGATAAATTGATTAATTAAAAAATGCAAGTGACAGCTCATGCTGGCGACAATGTGGAACACGTGAAACGCTCCTACATTGATGGTGTGTAGGCTTATATTTTTTCTTTCTTTTTATTTATTTTTGCACTCCAGATTTTATTCTCCTCCCAGTCCATCCTCCAACTGTTCCACATTCCATACCTCCTCCACGAGGATATCCCCACCCACCCCACCAGACCTCTAAACTTCCTGGGGCCTCCAGTCTCTTGAGGGTTAGGTGCATCTTCTCTGACTGAACTCAGACCCAGGAGTCCTCTGCTGTGTATGTGTTGGGGGCTTCATCATAGCTGGCGTACGCTGCCTGGTTGGTAATCCAGTGTCTGAGAGATCTTGGAGGTCCAGGTTAATTGAGACTGCTGGTCCTCCTAGAGGGTTGCCTTCTTCCTCAGCTTCCTCCAGCTATTTCCTAATTCAACCAGAGGGGTCAGCAGCTGCTGTTCATTGGTTGGGTGCACATATCTGCATCTGACTCTTTTAGCTGCTTGTTGGATCTTTTGGAGGGCAGTCATGATAGGTCCCTTTTTTGTGAATGCCATATAGCCTAAGTGATGGTGTCAGGTCTTGGGGCTTCCTCTTGAGCTGGATCCCACTTTGGGCCTGTTGCTGGACCTTCTTTTCCTCAGGCTCTTCTCCATTTTCATCCCTGCATTTCTTTTAGACAGGAAGAATTATGGGTCAGAGTTTTGACTGTGGGATACAAAATCTACTTTGATCCTCCTCCATTCTAGCCCACTATCCAAATGTAGGGGAGAAAAGATAGTAAATAGGTTAAGGGGATGTGGACCTGGCTAGAAGTAGTTCTTTGAGGTGATCCCAGTCTCCATATGTCAGGATACCAGCAGTCCAGCTCAGTAGTGTCAGGTTACCACACAAGAATCAGTAATGGTGGCACAATCCAGGAGAAACAACCAGGCCTCTATTGAATTGGCACAAGTCAGCAGGAGTGACCAGAATCAGCCAAGAAACCAGGAGACGTTCGTTCTCTGCCATGACTCTGTCAATGAAGTGAAGATCAGCAAAGACCAACGAAGCATTGCAAAGCTAGCTATACAAGTGCCATCACTGTCCTTGAGTCCTATTTATACTCTCTCCAGGTATCACATGTCCTCCCACAGGTCTTGCCTCAGCAAAACAACATGTGAGTTGTTTCTGCCGTATCCAGAAACTTCCACTTCACAGGTGGGAATGCAAACTTGTACAATCATTTTGGAAATCAATATGGTGGTTTCTCAGAAAACTGAGACTCAATCTTAGCTCTACAACTCCTGGGCATCTATCCAAAGAACACTCCATCCTACCACACGGACTCTACATTGTTGCTGTTGTTGTTGTTGCTGTTGTTTTACTACTGATTTGCTCATGAGCACCCTATAAGCAAATTGTCAGGCTGGGCAGGTATCACCAGAACACTTCCTTGTGACTCAGGTTTTCCTGTGGGAATGGCTGCCTGTGTCACCCTCATTTCTACACAAAGCCTCCACTCTCCACTCCACATATGCTTGCTCTATTTTTGTGTTTCATTGTTGAGAGCTAGAACTCATAAACGAGACTGAACAAAATAATCCTCTACACTCTGTTCCTGGATATGAACTTAGATTAAGCATCATCGGAGTTATAAAATTAGTAGAAGTTTACTAGGGAGTCTTCATTCCAAATAATTTCAGCAGAGCTTGTTCTGAAGAGTCCAAACTAGGAAGGTCCCTGGGTGTCCTGCTTACACAATGTTCATACCCCGTGCATACGAGATATTCACTGAATTAAAACACTACCTTAAAAAGATGTATTTATGTTTATGAGCATGTGCCCGCTTGAGTTTTAGATGTACCATGTAAGGGACTGAAGAGACTTGACAAGAGCTCAGATTGCCTGGAGCTGGAGTTACAGGTGATTGTGAGTTGCCCCACGTGGGTGCTGAGAACGGAAACTCTTAAATGTTGAGTCACCTCTCCACCCTCAAATCTCGCCTTTAAAGCCATACATTGATTTTCCCTTAATGTTCTGTTTTATACCTGTGATTTGTCAGCACTAAGAGTGGTATCCTAACTAGAAGTTTCTTTTTGTCATAGACTCATTTTGAACCTCTTCCTAACAGATGATCATTAAAAATGTGCCCAATAAACCTGAAACAATCCAAGTTGTTCTTGAGCAACTCTGGGTTTGGTTGTATAATCATTTCTTGGTGGAAAATAGAGACATCTCTTTTTAGAGCAAGTGAAAGACATTGCTGAATGGAGTATTATTCTGACACCCTACTGTGTTCTGAAACTCCCATCAGAATGATCTCTCTCTCTCTCTCTCTCTCTCTCTCTCTCTCTCTCTCTCTCTCTCTCTCTCTCTCTCTCTCTCTCTCTCAAAGCTCTCTCCTTTTTCTCCAAGGAACAGGAAAGCCCTCTGATCTGTGTGGTTTCGTTCTTACAGCCAGGGACCATAGAGAAGTATAGTAGAAGGATAGCTGAGTAGTGGAGTAGTTCAGTAGTGGAGTATCAAGGTTTCAGAAGTTGAGTACCTGGGCAGTGGATTACTTGGGCAGTGGAGTAGCTGAGTTGTGGAGTAGCTGAGTTGTGGAGTAGCTGAGTTGTGGAGTAGCTGAGTTGTGGAGTAGCTGAGTTGTGGAGTAGCTGAGCTGTGGAGTAGCTGAGTTGTGCCTCCTAGTGGCTGAAACTTTACTTATGCTTGTTTGCTCATTTATTTCTCATGATTTTGGAATTTCTTTCACTTAAAGATGAAGAGAGTTTTGTGTTTTCATAGCTTTTGGTCACCTAGAAGAATGTTGAGGGACTCAATAAATAGCCATGAAACATATAAGTGAACCAGGACAGACAAGCTGACAGATGACTTTTTTACTTTTTGTGTTTAAATGGTTGTGGGAGATTTCAGAAAGCAGTGTTGAGTTTGTGCACCAGGTGCCACAGCAAGGATTTTGTACATCGTTTTACCTTTAATATATCCTGGAAAAATCACTTCTCGGCCTTTTGGCTAAGACCAAGTGTAAACTATCCTGGAAAAAATGTTTCTCTTGTTTCTATTTCACAAATGAGGCCATGGACAGAAATAGTTGTCCCAACAAGAAAGTGGGAAAGTCACACTTCCAGTTGGTGAGTACAGAAGGACAGACTGACTCCCATCCCAGGCACAATGGCTTCCATACACCCACTGATGGAATAAATGATAACAAGAAATAAATAATAATGTTGATCTGAAGAAAAGGGGACAACAATTAAGAACTAGCCCAGACAATTCACAAGAATGATCACTAGATTTAAGATCAGGAGTCTGGTGAACTATGTATTTTTCTTTCCTGTCACCCTTATGTCCTACAGAACATCCAGGCTTAAACCTCACTTCTTATCTAGGAAGACATGCAGTGGGTGCTACACTAAGCATAGTTGAGCATAGGAGATCCCAAAGCCCACCCCCACAGTGACGCACTTCATCCAATAAGGCCACACATCCTCCAACAAGGCCACACCTCCACTTCCTATGAGCCAAGCATCAAACACATGGGGGCCATGCCTAGTCAAACCGTCATAGGCCCTAAATCTGTGTTCTCTGGCAAGAAAATTTGGGTTACCTCACATTCTTTGTCATTATTATTTGCCCTCAAAGAACTGCTCTCAATCCTTACTATTCCTTGGGCAACTGTTTTAGTTTGTTACCTACTGAAGTTCTACTCTTCACAGAACACACACACACACACACACACACACACACACACACACACACACACAGACAGAGAGAGAAACAGAGACAGAGACAGAGACAGAGAAAGAAAGAGAGAGAACACAGATTGCTTTTTATCTGAAGTTAGCTGTCTCTTCTACTCTTGCTTGGTTACACGGCTGACTTAATTCACTTTATCATGGAGGCTCCTTTGGACTCATCTCCCATAGCCAACAATCACAGGGTTTTTTGCACCTAATGACAGAAACTCTGTGAGTCACTCCATTTAAAGGAAGTTAGGGACTATCTCTCCTGCAATATGGACATAGCTTTGCAATGCCTTCCTTTTTTAGCATAATTGTCATCTTGTAAAGGTCATTGGAGGACACTGCACTGGTCTTTGGTGATTTCATTGACTGTGTTCATGCTGTTACCCAACTTCTGCAGAGAAAAAGGCCAGATTTTCAGGCTGCATTTCTGTCTGTCAGGAACACTAGGCTATTCTGCCTTCTGTGTCCTACAGGCTTTGACTCTCTGTAAGACCCTCAAGTTAAAAGCCTTTCATTCATTAAAAGCCTGTGCCATAGAAACGCATTGATTATTTTAGTCAGTGTCTTTTAGAAATCAAAGTAAGGGGGTGAGTTTATCAAAGTTTCAGAACTGGTTTTGTCAGATTAAACGACCTTTATTATTTAAGTATTTTTGATCTTATGATGTAGTTGTCAAAAAAAAAACTATTTCAAAACAGAATAGTGCTGCATCGAACACATACTTAAAAGCTTCCTTGTCATTTCTAAGGACTCACTGTTTTCTGAGTTGGAACCTCTACAGTTATTGTGCAAATTGACACCAAGACAAAGGACTTAATTTCATCATAAAGCTATTAGTATTACTTTTCTTTTCCTAGGGCAAATTTGAGGATCTTCAAATTAAATTAACATCCTTTAGCTAAAATCATTTTTCAAAACAAATTCAAAATTTTCTGAATGTGTGTTTTAAACTATGCAAAAAAAAAAAAAAGAGGCAGCAAGTTATATATTCTGGTTGCTCCATTCCCATTACAAAGGAGAAATAAGTAAGAGGGTACAAAAGAGAGTGAGAGATAGCTGGGCGAGACTACGGAAGCACAGCCATGTTTGTGCATCTCTCTTGCCACTAAAGCTTCAGAGACTTCTGTTTCTCAGCTCAGACTGAAGTATGAACTAGTTCAGTCTAGGGCCCGGCTTTCCATTATCACCTCATCACTTGGGGACTTGTAAGAAATGCAAACAGAATTTTCGCTTCTATTTCATATGACTAAAAGCCCCAGAGAAGGAACGTAGCAGCAACTTGCAATGTGTCCTATAACAAGCCCTCTGCGTCATTCTGAAGCACCCCAAGATCAATATTCATTGCAACAGAATAAAGGGTTCCGAGCCAAGTGTTGGGAACAGATGAAGGGGCCATGATTTTAGATATTTTCTTTATATTCTTAACACACACACACACACACACACACACACACACACACCAATAATAATCAGGGAAGAAGAGGCTATCAACTTGAAAGTGAGAAAGTGACATAGGAGGACTTGGAATGTACTGGAAGGAGAAAGGGAGAGTAATTATATTTTAGTCAATAATGCATTGTTTTTTAAAAATGAAAAAAAAAAACACTTCAGATTTTGGATCCTTTTATTCTAGTTGTGCTTTCGAAACTGCTTCTCAGAGCTCCTTCTGTTCATTCTGCAGAACTGAAGCCTGTGTGCATGCAGATATGCGTGTATGGGAGAGTTATGAGTACATGTGTGTGGAGGTCAAAGGACAACCGCACGTGTTGATTCTCATAAGCTAGTCGCCATTTTTTAATAAGACAAAGCCTCTCTCTGGCTTGCAACCAATTAGCCTAGGTTGGTTACCTCTGTTTGTCTCTCTCTGCTTATCCTGAGGATAGAAGCATGCACTATAAGACCATACCTTGTAATATTAACATGGTCTGGGGATCAAACTTAGGCCCTCATGCTTATAAAGTGAATACATTCATTACTCACTTTATAATGCTAGATGTATTAATCCTGGTTCCCAACGAGGTTTCATTTGCTGTCTCTGTTTACCTTTTAGGTGCCTTCAAAAGATAGTTCTAGAACCGGAGAAGAGGTTGGGGCTGCTGCTCAGCGTCTGCCAGGCTCTCTGGCAGGCCCGCACCCAAAGGATCTGGTCCAGAATAGCAATGTTCTTGAGGATGAGCAACCCCGCTCTATGATCTTCATGGGTCATTTGTCTACAGATGCCCTATGTTACACAGGTTACCCTGAAGCCCCTAAAGCCCCTCAGGACCTTAGAGGGCAAGTTCATCAAAGCATAACAAAAAGCACAAGCTGCATCTTGACTGTCTAGGGGTACATCTAGCTTCTGTGAAAGCTTTCAAATAAGCTTTTCCCAACTTTGATGACCCAAGACGCAGGACCTGAACAGGTCCTCCTCATGGGCTGGCAGCCATAGTGGAGATGCTGTATACAAGCAATCCCAGTCAGACAATTTAACCCTAATCAGGAGTAATGTGAACACGGTGGTACTTTGTTTATTATGTTGCCTTTTTGTTCTTTGATTCATAAACAGCAATGGAGAGGGAAACAAGTGCTCTCTGCTGTCACAAACACAGATGCTAAGTTCTCAGAGCTTTCCATGGGGCTAGTGATGCTGGAGAAAGGGATACCCTTCCTTACACCCAGAGCATAACCTTTTAGTCCAACACCAGGGGATGATATCTGTCAGTAAAACACAGGTTACAGAGTTTGACCCAACAGATTTCATTTTTATATTTCAGTTCCCTGTACCTCAAAGGTAGGGAGGAGGGAAAAACTCTGAGCACAATCCAAGTAGATAAAAATGCTAACTGTAACATCTCCTCTCTGCATGGAGCTACAGAGGTGGCTCAGCAGTTTAGGGCATGCTCTTCTTGCAGAGGATGCAGGTTCAACTCCCGGCTGACAATCACTTGTAACTCCGGTTTCAGAGGATTCAGTGTCCTCTTCTGCACTCTGTGTCAGGAACACATGTGGTATGCATACATACATACATACACATACATATACATACACACACATACATATATGCATACATACAAGCATACATACTCTATACATACACATACACACATATACATGCATATACACATTTATACATAAATAGACACACATACATACATACACACATACACACATATATACTTGGAAACATCCATATACATAAAATAAAGTGACATGGATTTTTATTTTAAAGAAACTACTCTATGTAGCATTGTGTAGGTGCATTACAACCTCTTAATTAAGGTCAGGGTCAAAGGTCTCTTCGTTTTGGGGCAGATAATACATCTTCTAGGGTTTGCAGGCCACACAGTGTCTTTCCCAACACCTCAACCCTGGCACAGAGCAAAAGCCACCTTAGGCAAGTGGAAGTCCATAAATGCTTGAGTCCGGACTCTGAGATTTAAAGTCAGTGTAATTTTCAAACGTCACAAAATACTCTTTCTTCCCGTATTTCAATCGTTTTGAAATGAAGACAACAATCCTGAGCTCAGGGAGACAAAAGCAGGCAATGAGTCATATTCCCTCACCCGCCATAGTTTACTGACCAGTGACCTAAGCTATGGGATTGCTTCACTTCATTTTAACTGTTACGGTCACAAAAAGACAGAAACCTATGTTTAACCTTTGAACTTAGCCTAAAGACATGGCAAAGAAATCCTTCTGATTTAAAAAATAATTACTTTGATTTTTTAAAAAAGTTTCAGTAGTAGAACGGTCTTTCTGCTTTCTGGTCCTAGAACCAAAAGTACTGCCACACCCATACTAGACAAGTACCCAGCAGAGAGCGGCATCTCTAGCTGCTGTGGGGCTAGTGTGGGGCACAAGGTCCAAGCCCACTTCCGGGTTTGGAAGCTGCCAAGTCCACCAATCCTTGAGCTTGAAATCCTACCAATCCCTGCGCTTGCCTTGAAAGCCTTGACTCCACATTCAAGAAACTCTATATAAACCCGCCTCGTGCTCACTCGCCTGCCTCTTCTCATCCAGCAGAGGTAACCACCCTTTTGCGTCTCTGCATAAGGTTTGTTGTGTGGTGTGACTCTGTGGTATTCCCCTCAGGGCTGCAACACGTGTATTGGAAAGCCTCCCTCCTCAGACCGGAAACACACTTAAATTAATGAACATTTGCTAAAGGCTTGGATTCTGTAACGGTTCTTTGTATAGAAATGATGAATATCTATACATTAAGGGTAATTCCACCAGAACCGCACAATCCTTCTGTCTTTCCTCTAATTTTTTTTTTTTTTTTTTTTTGCTTTTGGTTTTCTTAGATTTGGGCTCATGGCATATCTGTTGTCATGAGCCACAAATAGAAAGTTTATTCCTAAACCCATTATGAAGAATAGAAACAATCTCAGTGAAAATATTTAATTTCTTCTAATCCGGACATAATACTAAAGTTAAAAAAAAAACTAAAAAATTCAAGATGATTATTTTAAGAGAAAATTCCTGAACGCGAACACCAAAGGCAATCACTTGGGTGAACATTCTTTTCATAAAAGTGGGCTCCCCTTAATAGAAACCACTGGAATAACAGCTGGATCCTTCTATTCACAGAAACCCATCTAATCAATGCCCCTCCTCCCCCTTTATTTCAGAGAGTAACAAAGTGGCAGCTGTTGAAACCCAGTGTTATCTGACTCCCAGGCTGAGTGTTAATTCCTTCCCACAGCATCGCGTTCTTTTCTCCCTTGTCACTCAAGGAACTCAAACATGTCTTCTAAGTCTTGGGGTACCTTACCTCCACGTTCTTTACTGCAGCTAGAAGTGCCACACAGCCTCTACTTCCTGCACCTACCCTTCACATATCCCAGCTCCCTAGACTGTGCTAAGAGTGTTTCAGGGCAAAAGCTTTTGAACTGTCAGCCAACCTAATGGTGGGTATGGACATATAATGAATGTTAAAAGTTTGTGTTTGGGTCATTCTCAAGGCAATTGGTAGTTTGTTTCTTATTCTCTCTCTCTCTCTCTCTCTCTCTCTCTCTCTCTCTCTCTCATATCATCTGCAACTCTGATATCTGCAAGGAAGTAGATGCCTCCACTGTGACTCAGTTGACTGTCCCTGCTGGATCCAGAAAGCTCTCCCCCACACCCCTAAAATCAGGACGTGGAAATCTGATAAGAAATGGAGTGGGAAGGGTATCAGTCTTAAGGCTATATTTGAAAAAAAGGATCAATATGTCTGCGTGTGTGATTTTGGGGTGACCAGTAGGGGCTTTGAGAGAACAGAGAAATGGACTAAAGTCCTCTCACCAGTTGCATACAGCTCATCCGACTCTGAGCTCCAGGATAATACTGTCCTGTTCTCTCTGGCAACTGGAGTCTCAGAAGAACATAGAAATGCGGGGTAAACAGGAATCTGGCTTATTTTGATTTTCTTTCACATGGCATCTAGAACTTTGACAGATTAGCGGCCAAAAGGGAATTTACCTGTCCCAGTGAAGTTGATAAATCTGCACAGTTGAGGAGACAGCTCAACTGCTAAGCTCTTGCCTTGTAAGTGTGAGGACCTGAATTTGATCCCTGGAACCCAAGCAGAAGAGGAAGGGGGAAAAGGGGGAGGAGGAAGCAGAAGCAGAAGCAGAAGCAATAGCAGCAGCAGCCAAGCCGTGGGGCTGGAGAGATACTTAGAAGTTGCTTCTCACTCTGCTTGGCTCTCAGTACCTGCATGGTGGCTAAAACCTCTGGTAACTCCAGTTCAAGGGGATAAAACACTTCCTTCTGACCTCTATGAGTAACAGTCACACATGTGGTGCACAGACAAACAGCCAGCCAGCCGAAACACTGACATGCATAAAATAATATAATTAAATGTAAAATTTTAAAATGAAGCAAAGTCAGGTAGACAGAAATCTCAGTGTTAGAGATGGGGAGACAGGCAGATCCTTAGGAACCCTTGACTAGCTAGCCTGCCATTTCTACTATGTCACCTACAGTCCCTTAAGAGATCTTACCATGTTGGGGGATGTACACACACACACACACACACATACACACACACACATTGGAGGATGCTTTTGTGCATTGTGCATTCAAATGCTGATTTCTGTATCTGGGGATCTAGTCGCAGTCCTGACTTTGTATTGTCAGTGTTAAGAAGCATCTCCTGACTCAGTGTTTTGTAAAAGAATGTTTTCCATCACCTTCCGATTAAATAAAGAGTCAAACAGCCAAGAGCTGAGTAGGAGAAGGAAAGATGGGAGGGCTGAGCAGAGAAAGGGAGAGGGAGCGAGAGAGATTCAGGTGGGGACCAGGACATCACCATTAGGACATGGATGAAAAAGGAGGGCACAGTGAGACTAAGTGACAGCCACACGACTGGTGTGTAGGCCAGGCCACTTCCTCTTACCAGGTTCGTCTGCGCTCAAGTTTAGCATGACTCACGAGAGGCTTTTTATTCTGGTCTCTGTAATTTACAGCCCCGCCATACCACTATCCCTTCCCCTTGAAGAAGTGTCTCTCACTCCCTGGTAAACATCTTTTAGAGTACGTTATTAAACCAGCCATTAGCAGGACGAGAACTGACATTCACTCAGATTTACTCTCAACGTTTTGTATCAAAGCACTCAAACAGTAGTGGGTACCAGGCTTCAGTTGTGCAATGCTGAGTGTGGGATCCCATTCGTGTTCTGATCTTCCTACCAATAAGAGGTGGACATCCTGGGCTTTTGATGGAAACTAATTAACAACCATGCCTTTCAGAGTCAAGTGTTATGTATTACTTTAGTCAACAATAAATTGAGTAAAGAAGAGTTCTCTCATTTACAGAACTCTGTCCCTGCTCAATAGACTTCATGGTTTCTTATAATTGATCTCCCAATTACTGGGTTGTTTCTTCCTCTCTCTGGAGACTGGTGGCATCAATCAAGAATTATACTGGCTTTTAATGTCTTTTTTTCTTCGCTACAGCAAGCATGACATGAGCTATGATTGAATTCTTTTGCTATATCCTAGAAAATTTATGGATACAGGAAGAATAGAATGCTATTTGCTTTGAGATCAACAACAGGGGTGGTCAGAGAGGAGTTTATGTGGAATTTGTTTTCTCCGGGTGATTTTTACCCACTGGTCCTTTTGTCCACAGCATAGTTTCCAAATTGTTTGTTTGTTTGTTTGTGCTAAGAGCAGCATCGAGACCCATGAATGCTTTGGATGATGAGCACTATGTCCCCTTCTAACTTCAACTGGACGAAATGTCCTTTCTTTACTCTTAACCATAGGACCCAGTTCATCCCAAGTTATCATCTAAATAAGTTCTCTTTCCCTTCTGTTTAGTGTCTAAATCCAACATTGATCAACCTCCATTAGCCTAATCTGGGAATGTGATCCCAATCCAGACCACAGAAATGACAAACAGGTAGCACCCAGGGCAAAACAGAGGGACTTAAGTTTTTAATCAATGAGAACTTGAAGATTGAACATTCTACAGTTATCACAGCTTTAGAATTAACCAAAACAGTTCATTATTGTTCCTCACAATGGCCAACTCCTCAAAGATAATGTATCACTACAGAAATGAAGTGAAGCCACTCCCCTTTCTGACTGGATTATGATGCAGACTGAGGACTGATGTCTGTCCTTAGAGACTGAGTAAAGAAGGTGCAACAGATCCTGTAACATTGCTGAAAGGATGGAAATCTGTTGAGAATTTCCAAATCAACCATGTTCATTAACCCAGGGAAATGGATGCTGCTGCCCAGAGACACACATTTCAGCTTCCTGTAGAATTGTGGTTGAATGTATAGAAATGGAAACATTACGGTAGGGCCCTTCTCAGGACAATTGCTTGCAGCATGACAAAGGAACCACCAGCCCACCCCGGGAGGCTGAGGTATGCATGCTACGCAGTTCAAGCAACTACAGGAATGAGGTCTCCCAAGACTTAGGCTGTGGTCAAAGTGGGTAAATGCTAAAATAAATGTTGCTGCTCTGGATTATGGGAAACTCAGGAACTTTCTGCACCCAACCAAGAGGATCCCTGAGGCTTTTAACCTTCTTTTCAGAGTCAAGAAGTCACACATCTGAGGCTTTAAGTGTCCTTTAAATGCTTCAGCTTGTGATGGACAGTTTGGAGGTTCGCTTGCCCCTCGCTAGCCTGCCAATCTGTGTTTATTTGCAGGCTGTAGCTAACTGATCACACAGCATCTCCGTCCCATTGCGGTAGACCAGCACTGCTCACTTGGTCATTTTCCTGGAGATTGTTTGTAAAGTGTTTCCAGACTGCAAACAACTGGGTTACGCTGAGCACTCTTGTTTTCTAAGCATTGGGCACACCCCCTCCTCCCGTGACTTGGGTTGAAACTCTGGTCTGTTGATTTAGGTGCCTACAGAATTTAGATGGGACATGGGGAGACACAGAGCCGAACAGATGATGGACACCCAGAGAGAGGCTCTTAAAACCATGCTCTGTTTATGGAAATCTGCAGCATTGACTTGTAGGCTGCACGTGAGGAGAGAGAGAGAGAGAGAGAGAGAGAGAGAGAGAGAGAGAGAGAGAGAGAAGAGAGAGAGAAGAGAGTGAAAAAAGAAAAGAAACAGAGTGAAAGGTGGCTCTAACCCCTGGCAAGAGATCACACAGGCAAGTTCAGGCCAAAGCCAATTTCACTTTATTGGACCACACTGTTTCAGGCAATTAGAAAAATATTTGTTAAACATCAGATGAGAAAAAGGACATGGAGGCCAATAATGCACAACAATGTTTATAAGAGAGGAATCATGAAGTGGGAAGAATAAACGCCATTATTCTATCAGCACCTCCTGTTCTAGGGACGACAACTCACATGGAGAGACCGACTCTGAACACATGGCCAAAATACTTTCCTGCTGGCATCCTCCTACCCCCAGTGGAGCTTAAAATTCAAACAAGAAGAACAACAACAGCTTCGACAATTAAAAGAAAATACATCACGAGATTATCAATCACTTTTTAGTTCAAATGGCCAAAGGGGTAATAAAAGTGTCTTTTATAGCTCCTGTACACTCCTTGCTTTTCCACTTTGAGTGAAAATAAGAACCATCACCAACAGCTGGACTGATAAAGCTTACAGGCGATGGCTCTAGGCTATCAAGTTCACAGAGGCCTGTTTAGAGAGGTGAGGGTGTCTTAGCTCTTCATCCAACACAATATGCGGTCTAGTCTCCCACAGCACAATATGTGCTCTCCCACAGTTCATGTCAGCATAGGCAGTGGGCTGAGTCCTGTGACCTGCTCTGTCAATTTTACAAGTAACAGTAGCTGAGAAACATGGAAATGCGAGACTTCTTGTCAGTCTCATCATCTATCACACACTTGTGCACACACACACACACGTGTGTGTGCAAACACACATACCTCATAAGTGTGTGCATACACATGCGTGTACACAAATATACCACACACATGTGCACACACATACCATACACATGTCTGTATACACATATACCATACACATATACATGCACACACACATATACCGCCTCCACACACATGCCTGCACACACACACATATACCACATACAGCCACATAGTCATACACACATACATACACATATACCACACACACAGGCCCCTACACATATGCATGTACACACACATATACCACTCGCACATACCACACAGACACATAGCTACACACGCATACACATATGCCACATACACACACTCCACACACACACACACCATACCATACACACACATACCATGCACGGACACACACATACATATATACCACATATATACACACCACACGTCATATACACAGCTATACATACACTCACACACATACGTCACACACACACATTCACAGACACATATACCACATACACACATACTTATACCACACACAAGCATACACCCACACACATACTCAGATACACACACATGTGAAATATTCATGGTCTGGATCCTATCAATATCTATTACATGAACCTCCTTATTCTGACTCCTGAACCTCTGGTGCTCTACACTCTTTTTTAGAACCTCTCTGTTATTTTTATCCCTTATTGTATCCAATCCCTTAAAGTTGCTAAATTCTACAAATGCTATTGGTAAAAAAAATGCTGGTTGAGTTTTTCTCATGCTACAATAAACCAAAATGGGATTGGAGGTGATCTTTCACATCTGTCGTCACAGCCTAATGTGAACTCTCAGATCAGTTTGGCTTTTCTGAAAAAGCAAATGAGTCGAAGTGTATGCCAGGTTTTCACTGAAAATCCAATGACAACAAAGTGCATATGAAGACATTTTTATATATAGCAACTGCCAAGAGACAGCAAGGTTATTAAAAACTAAATATCTATAAATTCGAACACTAACTCTATTCTTGACCAGTTTTAGCCTAGTGCTTCAATTGTTTCACTAAAATCCAGTGACTCTCTGGAAATTTTTTTCCTATCGATTTTAAGGGAGAAAGTATTAACTATGACTGTGTACAATAATGCTTAAGGGATCTTCAGACAAATCTAACAGAAAGCATGGTTATCTGCCTGCAACGAGAGAACTCGGAAACACAGCTACCACTCCAGCCCAGATCTAGGGCTCTAAATGGGCCCACCCCCAAATCTATATCATTTCTGCAAGGTTGGGATTCATGAAAGGGCCAGTCTGGCTGATCCAAACCTGCAGGGTCTCCATGGCACGGGGCAACATCAGGATAATTGGGAGGAGTCCTGATAAGGATCCAATATTGCTGGTGTCACAGAAGCCAGAGATCTTGAACCAGACTGATGACTTTTTGCAAGGAACACTTGCAAGTGAAGCTGTGTGGACAGAGGGATACACTGTGGGACACACTGCGATGTGCTACAGCTTCCACGATGAGATGTTTACTATACGTTGGGTCTGTTGTTGTTGTTGCTGTTGTTGTTGTTGTTGTTGTTGTTGTTGTTGGTGGTGGTGGTGGTGGTGGTGGTGTGTGTGTGTGTGTGTGTGTGTGTGTGTGTTTTATTTTCCCAGGGAAGTTTCAAGGGTGAAGGGCAGATATGAGGGGGCAGCAAGATGAGTGGGACTGGGTACATGATGTGAAACTCACAAAGAATCAATAAAAAATTTTAAAAACAGAGAAATTCCAACTGCACATTAAACTGACTTATGCAACATGTGAGTGAATGGACTGTGTGTATGTGTGTGCTTGTGTATGTGGTGAGTGTATATGTGGTGTGTGTGTCTTGTTAGTATGTGTGATATGTGTAATAGCTGTGGTGTGTGTGTGTGTGTGTGTGTGTGTGTGTGGTATGTGTATGTGTATGTGTATGTTTGGTGCATTGTGTGTGTGTGTGTGTGTGTGTGTGTGTGTGTGTAAATGTGCCTCTTTTTGCACCCAGATTCTGCTTGAAGAAGCTTCAGAATCTGAGGTATTTATTATGCCCCCCAGTCAAAACACCACAGGAGAGGAGCTTGCCTGGGCATCTGGTCAGTTTTAAGCACTGTTAGTGAATCACTGTTCTTGGAAGAGACTGTTGTGGTGAAACATTTCTGCTAATTTCCCCTGAAGAATGTCACATTGGGTAATGTTCTGTGGGTGGTCATGGAATGAGACACTGGTGTCTGTCTATCACACATACTGTATGTGAAAGAGGCGTAGATAAAGGTAACTTGAATTCCATCCCCCTGTGTTTATATGATGCTTATCACCCTGCTAGCTAGACACCCAGGCTAGAAGTTTTATGACAAGAAAAGTTTCCACCTCCATTTATTTGAAATCTGTGGGCACTGAGACTAGACAGGTTTTTGAATGGGTGATCTGGACGGATGGGTCGGGAGAGTCAGAGATGAAGGGGCTGACCCACGTGGCAACAGTTCTCCTATTTCTAGCAGTGCGAGCATCTGCTTCCCTGGGGTGCCACGTGAGGCAAAGCTCTTATCCTTACAAACACATCATAAGCTCCTTTCGAGCATTTAGCATCGAAACTGTTGTTGTTTTTCTTTTCTTTCTTTAAAAAAAAACCAAAAACCAAAACAAAACCCAAACCAGTGACTTTTGTAAAACTTGGCGAGCCCCCCGCCGTACTGGTTTATTTTGAAGAACAAAAACATGGAAATTTTCAAAGGATAATATTTGGCTCCTTTTTTTCCTATAGAAAAGAGCAAGAATTGAAGCAAGTCGTACGGACTGTGTCTATGTAATATTCGTATGTTTGAGTACTTGTAACATATATACACATATATGAGCATTAAAATACATATTCCTTTTCATAAGTAAATATAGTAATTTTTAAGGCTGACCCCCTTGGTAGTTTCTTCTCTTTACAGAGGTAATACAACGGCGAATGTTGTTGATTAAGACCAACCATCACTCAGTTCAACTGGACATTTGACAAAGTCACATTGTAACAGTAAGGGGACACATAGAACATCTGTATTTTCTTTTGAAAAGCCTTTTGCTTCCTTCCTCTTTCTCCTCGATAACTTCCTTTGTTTTCTTTCTGTCTTGAACTGTGACGAGGACACTCTGGCAAGCTGATTTATTCATTTTGACCTCTGCTGTGGTTAATCCACCCGAGACAAAGATCAACTTCTGACAAACACTGCTTTCCTTTCCCTCGGATAGGGAAAGAAATTCACCTAGTTGCTCGCAATTCCTGGCTTAGGTGTGTTTGAGAAGGGAGATCCTGAGAGGAAAGAGGCAAGAAGCATCTGTGCCCCATGTTCTCTGCGTGTTCACCGAGCACGATGTGTGTTAGCCAGCACTGCTGGGTGCTATATTTGGTCGGTTGGATGCATTTCCCTATCTTGAAGCTCTGTAATACAAAAGAAGTCGTAAAAGCTATTGAGGAGCCTACAGTCCGTGTTGGCATACTCTAGTTCTAGTCCACCACCATGTGGCATGGGGACACCTTTTTGGATGGCAGTAGATGAATCAAACACACTAGAAACTAAGATGAATACGAAGAATCCACTGGAACCTTTCGTTCTGGCCTCTTTATCAAACCTTTTACCCAAACTGCTAACAATGAACAAAACCGAGGCACACGAGTTTGCCTTTCTTCTCCTGGTTGTTTGTCCATCAGTAGCTTCTGTTGAGAATTTACTCTACGTGAGGCAGTGTGCAGACTCAGAGCCTCCGAACCCTGGGACGAGACCCGCTACTTGAAGGAGTGTCAGTGGGCTGCCTGAGACAAAGTTGATGGTTTTTGCAAATAAGTTAGTTCAGGGGATAAGAAGTGGTCTGTTTATAGCAGGGCCTTCAACCTTAAATTGACTGACAGTGCTAGCGTCCAGGAGGAGGACTGAGCATTCAGCATTTTCTTTTGTTATTCAGCCTCTTATTAGTGTTTCCGGTAAATAATGGTCCAAGTGTTCAGTTAATGGGGGCTATGGTCTTTGAAGAAAGAGCAGTCACTAACACCACTGCATTTAGAATCAAGAATGGAGAGGTTAGTTAACCCAGTGGTCCCCAAACCAAAGTGACTCTTAAATTTCCCTTAGCACTCAGAGTAAAACCCAGGTTCTCAAAATCCAGTCTTTTCTCAAACTTAGGGAAATAGAATTTGGAAGACTAGAACCAAGTTTCTCAGGGCCTTGTATTAAATCTGAGGATCCGTCAGGTGAGGAAATAACGGTCCAGGTGAAATCAATCAATGCTCGAGCAGAGCGAGATCCCCAGAGACTCTAGGCTGGCTGTGCAGACAGTTCTGTGGAGAGCAGATGAGGCTGCTTCCTGCCCTCTGCCCACATGGCAGGGCACCTAGACCCCCCATGCTGGGATGGAGGTACGAAGAGCCATGCAGACCACTTTAGAAGACAGGCTGTGTCAACCCATTCCCCGAATGGTTAGCATTTTTCACTAGGAAATTCCAGAAATAATTGGGATTTATGGGTCGGAGGAACCAACACTGCAGAGGCATAGGATCCTGGTTTACTGACCAAAGTCAACTGGGAGGAAGGAAGAGCTTATTCCTTTTCCAACTCACAGTCCATCATCAAGGGAAGTCAAGGGAGGAACACACGACAGGTACTTAGAGGCAGGAACTGAAGCAGAGACCATAGAGGAATGGCACTATTGGCAAGCCCATGGCTTGCTCAGCTTTCATTCTTGTAGAATCACATATCCAAGGACTGGCACTGCTCACAACACGCTAGGCCCTTTTACATCAATCACTGATCAGGAAAATGCCCCACAGACACGCACAGTCTAATAGAAGCTATCCTTCAGTTAGGTATCCCTCCTCCCACCTGACTCGAGTGTGCATCCAGTCAACAAAAACGAGCACACCCAGTGAAGAAAGATCAACAGGAGTTGAAGCCCCAGTGTTTTCTTAAGTTCAGAGGCAGAAACCACAAAGTAACAAGGAAGGCGACAGGGAACCAGCAACAACACACAGAGAGCCTAAGCTGTGACACAGACACCATGGGAAGCCACATCACGTGACTCTCTTGGCGAGTTCCCTGGCAGGGCACGTGCAGCCTGCCGTGCTCTTATTTAAGACTGGTAGACTTGACTCATCTCTGAAGTTTATTCAAAGTACAAATAAAGGGGGAAGAAGATCTCTTTTGGACAATTCTCAGCCTCGACTGCACACTGTGAAAGCCCTGTACTTACATCATTTCCCCTCCCTCTCCTCCTTCCAATGCCTCTTGTCCTTTTCAAATCCACGGTCTCTTATTCCTTAGTGAGAGTGGTTCAGGTACCTTGTACATTGTAAATTTATAAATACAACCCACGGAGACCCTTTGGTGCTGTGCTTCGTGCTGACTGAACGAAAATGAGGAAGTGACCACTCCAAGGTAGAGTTCAGGAGATGGTTTTATTATACACACCAGGTAGAGCATAGCCAGAGACATGTGGAAGGGTCCAGAGTAGGGAGTGAAAGTAGTAGATTACACATGGCCAGTAGACCAAACCAGGCCATGAGAGGAGGGAGTGGGAAATAAGAGAAAAAGAGAAGAGAGAGGGATAAAAGAGAGGGGACTAAAAAAAAAAAAAGCTGAGAACCAAGAGGTCAAGGGAGGAACCAAGAAAATGTGTGGCTGAAATGGCTGGGTTAGGAATGAAAGAGTTGAAAGGGAAAAGCAGCCGAAGCCTTGGGCTGAGGAATTCTTGGTAGTGGGGCAGGGTATGTCAGTCATATCCTGTACCAGGCTGGGTGCTGCTGGGAGAACCCAGTGCCCAGCTCTGTTGCAATAAATTGGCACCTCAGCCATTTGTCCCTGGTTTGAGGCCTAACGCTCACCTCTTGGCACTGACTAACCTATCTCAGGCTTTTCTGTTGAGAAGACTGGATTCTCCCCTTCCCAGTCACCATCAATTGCCGTGGCTCTTCTGGGAGTGAAGCCTTGTGAGAATTCCCTCATCTAGTCGGCATGTCAGTTTCAGTTGCCATAGTTTTGGATTTTGTTTATGTGACCATATTGAGATGTCCTGGGTTGCAGCTTTTCTATGATACATACAATAAAGAAAGTGTTCTGGTGTAGTCTTTTCTCTTCTCTTCTCTTCTCTTCTCTTCTCTTCTCTTCTCTTCTCTTCTCTTCTTTTCTTCTCTTTCTTCTTTCCTTCCTTCCTTCCTTCCTTCCTTCCTTCCTTCCTTCCTTCCTTCCTTCCTTCTTCCCCCTTCTTCTCCTCCTCCTCTCTTCTTATCACTCAGGTGATGCCATGGTCAGAACTCATTACTTAGGAGTTAGAGAGGGAAACTTTGTTACTTTTTCCTGAGTCACCAAGATGAAGAAAAGAAGGAAATGGGCCATGGGTCATCTTTCTTATGAGGCACATACGCTCTATTTTTGTTTATTTGTTTGTTTCTCGTGTTTTTCCATGATAAAAGTATAGTTGTAGAGCAAACCAAGCAGATTAAGAGTTGAAACATGAAAATAACTACTGACCTAGCAGCAATCTGATTGGTCAGAAACTGAAGAGGTGGGATGCAGATGAATGAGGCTTTAGCAAGATCAGGGTCAGTGCCCAAGAGAGGAAAAGGGAGCGGGCACACACGCTGAGGAAAGCAGGGTCATGGGAACAGCGACGCAGCAGACCCAAATTCCTCCTGCTACCCAGGGTTCTGCAAGCTTGGTTCTTCCTGCTTCCTGTGTCCGTTTTCCTTGGGCCCCACAGAGAAGAATGCAAATGTCCACTTCCCTCCAAACCTTTGCTAACCCGAATGGCTCTCTGCTTCTTAGGATAAATGAATACTTCCTAAGATTGCTTCCAGAATAAAATGATCAATGGGTTTAGATGGTTACTAAATACATTTATTGTTCTCTTGAGGGAAGGCTCTCTGCTTCACAACTTCAGTGTACACTCACGAGGATTGTGCAAATACATAGTTTAAAAGTTCCAAAAGAAGTGCAAGTATCTGTGGCTTCAAATTTCGTGATGACTTTGCTGCATTGGCTGCTCATGAGCTGCCACTCACCCCTGTCAAATGTAGATGGCTTTAGGGGAGAAGAGAAATCAAGTTTCTCTATGAGTATGGCTCCTAGACCTCACTCCAGTGGACAACCGCATTCCCCTGAGTATATGGGTTACACAAATTGGGCTGGGTGGGTTATTTAAAAGATGGAGAGTTGAGTTTTACAGTAAAGGAAATGTTACACAGGGAAGCACAATCGTACAAGTGTTGCCAGGGTGCGGTCTCTTTAACATGGGGATGCTGGCCTGGCTAAGGCTGTAGAACAAAGCACAGAGCAACACTGCCCACCTTAGCTCCTCTGGGCTGTGGGCTCCTTTCGCCTTTCTGCCTGTCTTCGTCAGGTTTTGATCTTGCCAGCTAATCTTGTCTGAAATCTTAAAATTACCGACTAGAAGATAAATATCTGGAAGCATTTATCTTTTCTCTTTAGTTGGAAATATTTTTTTCTGTCACACAATATATTCCAATCGAGAGTCCCCTTCCCTCATCTTCTCCCAGGTCTGCAGCATCTCTCCACCCCCGCCCGTCTAACGTCATGCCTTCTCCCTCTCTCTTTAGAAAACAAACAGGCACATGAAAAAAACGAACACATCAGATTTAAAAAGAAAGAGTGTGAGGAACACAAACGCACAAACCCCACAATTTGAAACTGTAATATATAAGTGAAGGTTCACTTAAGGTTAAAAATAAAAAGGCCAAATAAAGCAACGTGAGACCAGAAACTCCCCCAAATTGCCATTGAGTTATTTCCGTGTTAGCCGTCTACTGCTGGGCATGGGGCCTGCCCGTAGGTGTGGTTTGTATGCCCAGTGAATCTACATTTTCCATTGCAAATGGTTGTCAGTTGCAGATAGCTTCTGGGCTAGAGATGCGAGCTCGTGCCCACTTGCCTTCTTAGTTCTGGGACCTAGTCTAGCTTAGACCCGTGCAGGCCCTGTGCCTGCTGCCACAGTGTCTGAGAGTTCACATGGGTATCAGCCCTGCTGTGCCTAGAAGACTTTGCTTCCTAGGTGGTCTTTGACCCCTCTGGTTCTCATGAGCTTCCAGCCTCCCCTTTATAGAACTCCTCGTGCCCAAGGGGAGGGATTTGAAGAAGACAACCTGGTTAGGATTGAGCGTTCTAAGGTCCATTGACTGGTTGTGGGTCACTGTATTGGTTCCTATCTACTGCAAGAGGAAGTGGAAACATTTTTTCCAAATCCTATCTCTTCCTGCTGGTTTACGGATTTGTGTCAATAGAAACACACAGAATTGTGATGTCCCTTCTCTCTATTTTTAAAAAAAGTGTGCTTGGGTGTGTGGGGGAGTGCATATGTGGTTCTGTATGTGCCATGAAAGTGTGCAGATGCTCGAGGTTGACTGTTTTTACAGCTTTCTACTTTACCCTTTGAGACAGGCCTCTCACTGTTTATGGAATGGGCGCGGTTGGCTGGCTAATGACTTCAAGGATCCACCTGTCTCTATACTGCCACGTCCTCGCAAGACTGGGATTACCATACCACCAGCTGTATGGCCAGTGTTTTACTGCGTTCTAGAGAACTGACTGGGGTTCTCCTCTTTGTAGGCACAGACGCTTTACCCACTGAGCCTTCTCCATACCCCTTTCCTCCTTTTTAAGTGATCATCTCCAGGTATTTTTATTTGTGGTTGTAAGAACATTAAAAATCACCGAGAGACTTGAGAAAGAAAGCAGAGGCTTGGAGAGTCTACTTCATGTGAACTTAGATGGCCCCAATGACTTTGTCACGCTTGAATTTATCCATCTGTACACAGAAGGTCTGGGCCTCTGCAGCCCTCTGTAATAACATGCTCCAAAGAGTCACAATTACATAATTGTGCAATATAGAAATGATTATTTAACTCACATTACCGGTTAACCCTGGTAATTACCTGGACATGTATGTGGGCAAACAGACAGTTTGCCACGAAAGACAGCTCTGTTAAAAAGTTATGTTATGATGAAATTGTGGTAGTTTAAAAAAAAAGGAAAAGAAAAAAGAACACTCAAAAGTGTTTGAAAAGGCAGTTTTGCTTGGTCTGTGAATAAACTTTCTGGAATATTTTTTGAGTTTGGCAAAGAACAAGATTTCAAGCCAAAGGATCAAAGATAGCTACTGAAGAAGACTTCTCAGGTCTGCCTGATGCTGGAAACAGATCCTCAAATGAGACTGGAGCTGGGGGAGGAGACCTACACAGTAAGATCACACCCACCGTGCTGGTTCTACTAGTGTATGAGGTGCCTTCCAGAAAATAGAACATGAGCGGGAAGTGAGGGAGGAAGGGGCGGGCTCAGAGCTTTTCCTGGGGGAAGAAGGAACACAGATCTCTTCCTGAGGAGTCCATTCCTTACTGCCTGCCCTCGCCAAACATTGAATGCTGATCTCTTCAGTTGACTTAGTTAAGGAGCTGGGTATCCATAAGGGAAAGAAAGTGTGAATTTAGCAATTGAGTGAAAAACAAATTAAAGGGCTGGGTTGAACTGACCTTTCCTCAGTCAAGGAGGACTGAAATGGTTGGTTGAGGAGACAGAACACCGAAGGCAGCAAGGCCATGGATTCACCTTTCAGAACACTACCTGATGTTAGAGTCACAACAAAGATGATCCTGTGTATGCATCCAGGGTGTGTGAGTGTATGTGCATGTGCGTGTGTGTGTGTGTGCGCGTGCGTGCGTGTGTGTGTGTGTGTGTGTGTGTGTGTGTGTGTGTGTTAGGTCTCAAACCCAGGGCGAACAGTTGATGTGCCTAATTATCATATCAAAACAAGGGGCCAGTCCCTGTCTGTTACAGCGCCCCCTAGCTTGCATATTTGGTCCTCCACCTAAACTTCTCTAGCCCAGGGCCTGGGCTGCCCTTTCCCTAGCCCTCGTCCCTCTATTACCCAACCATTTTGTTTCCCTGGTCCTTGTGCCTACTCTTTTGTGCCTCCCGGATGTTGCACTTAGCTCCCTTCTCTCCTTCATCTTTTACCTTCCCACTTCGCACCGCTCAGGGTCAGGTCCACTCTGGATTCTCCCAGATATCTCTGCCTCTGGCTGTGACGGTGCCTTGGAGCAGTCATGTTCCTTCCTTTTTATTTATTTATTTTCACTCAGAAAATAAAATAGAGGACACTGATTATATATCTAAAAGGATTCATTCAGGGGAAAACTTTTATTAAACATTTCTTGTTTGCTTTATTTAGCTTTTCATTAAAAAAAAAACACCTCAAAACAAAGTTCAATATGCTTTTCTCTTTGCCTGTAACCATGGTAAACATTTGCACAATTTTCCCGTGCTGGAAGAAATAAACTTACAATGCCAAGGAAAAGATATCCGTTGATAGAATATTAGTCTGTATTTCTTTTATAAATCCACATTCTCTAGTTTTCATTAGTACATCGATTTTGTTAAATTTTCTTTATTTTATTTGTCATTGTCATCATCATCGTGTGTGTGTGCGTGTGTGTAAGTGTGTGTGGTGTTAGGGGGTATCTCTGTGCCACAGTATTTACTTGAAGTCAGAGGACAATTTTGTGGAGTTGAATCTTCCACTTTAACAAGGGATCAACTCATGTTGACAGGTGAGTGTCTGCCCCACATTATCAATCTCTAAATGTCTATAAGTCTACATGCTATAAAGTATATAATTTATAGTTTGATGAGACCGTTTCCTTGTAAAGGAGGAATGAGAAGTAACAATAAGCTAGTTATAGCAGGCAGCAGATAAGGCAAGTCAAATTTGGCTGAAGAGAAGATTATAAAACAGACACTCTACCCAAACTAGCCTTGGAATTACTGAGCAGACATGAAGGCAAACACCTCACAGAGCAGACTGCCAGTCATGAGTGTCAGTTCTTTCTACTGCCTAGATATGTGGCAATGAAATGACCCAAGGAGAAGAAAAATACACACAGTGGTTCTGCAATATGCACTAGATAATCTGAAACCGGATGACCATACCAGTGCTAACATATGTGTGTTCATGAAGACGCCACAGAAGAGGATAAGAAGGTGTCATGGGGTGGACTGATCTTTTGGGGATAAGGAGAAAAGAAATGAAGCTAGGTTTCAAATTCTCTAAACTTCAGAAGATGAGCTCTATTGTCCTGGCCCCTGTGTCCCCCTCCCCAACAATAGTCAAAGGAATCTCCTTTGTCTTGCTACTAAAATCCTCAAGAAACGGTCACTACACACAGAGGCGCACCTAGGAAGACAGAGCAAACCCTCTGAAAGCTAAGGGAAATGGCAGTTATCCTTTTGATATCATACTTCTTAAGTCTTTAAACTTATTTCAAAAGAAATGCATGCCTATTCTCTACAATGAAACTTTCTTTAAAAGTGATCATTTAAAGCCAACCCCAAAGAGGTAGTGAGTTATGGGTAACTGCTATGCTGGAAGGTGGATAATAAACTTTAATGGGAGGCTTACCATTTAGTTTTTCCAATGCTATTAAGTCGTTCCATATTTTATGAAGTCTCAATTATGATTCTAGTATATTTGACCTGGCCTGATTTTGTAAGACTAATGCTCAATAAAAATGGCGGTGGGATTTGATCATAACTTAAAAGGGAGTGTTGGTAGAGATTGGGAGGAACGCTGCCTTCCATTCACCGAATCTAGTGTACATTAAGGATCATGGCTTGGAGTTTCCCTGCCTTTCAGCTTTCAAAGAAGGTCTCAGGGATTACTTCCCATGATTCTCAAGTAGAAAATGATCTTATAAATGTATTTACAGAGTCCCAAAGACTTAGTAGCTACTTCCCATTTAAACATTTTTTATGTATTTTTATTGAATATTTTATTTATTTACATCTCAAATGTTATCCCCTTTCCTGGTTTCCCCTCTGCAAACTCTGTATCCCCTCCCTTCCCCCTGCTTCTATGAGGGTGCTCCCCCACCCACCCACGCACTCACTGCCCTAGCATTCCCCTACAGTGGGTCATCGAGCCCTCACAGGACCAAGGGCCTCTCCTCCAACTGATGCCCGACAAGGTCATCCTCTGCTACATACGTAGCTGGAGCCATGGATCACTCCATGTGTACTCTTTGGTTGGTGGTTTAGTTCCTGGGAGCTCTGGGGAGTCTGGTTGGTTGATACTGTTGTTCTTCCTATGGGGTAGCAAATCCCTTCAGCTCCTGCAGTCCTTCCCCTAACTCCTCCATTGGCCACAAGTATCCACATCTGTATCAGTAAGGCTCTAACAGAGCCTCTCAGGAGACATCCATATTAGGCTCCTGTCAGCAAGCACTTAGTTCTTGGCATCAAGAACTGGGTTTGGTAGCTGCATATGGGGATGGATCCCTAGGCGGGGCAGTCTCTGCATAGCCTTTCCTTCAGTCTCTGCTCCACTCTTTGTCCCTGTATTTTCTTCAGACAGGAGCAATGTTAGGTTAAAATTTTGGAGATGTGTGGTTGGCCCCATCCGTCAACTGGAGGCTGTGTCTAACTTCTGGATACCCTCTCTACAGGTTCTCTTGCCTCTTTGTTGGGTATTTTAGCTAATGTCATCCCCATTGGGTCCTGGGAACCTCTTGCTTTCCTGGCGTCTGGGACTTTCTGGTGTCCACCCTCAGTTCCTCATCCCCCATTGCTACACACCTCTGTTCAATTTTCCAACCCTCTGTACTTTTCCCCCAACTCTCTCCCCATACCTGATCCTGCCCCCTTCCCTCCCACTCTCTTCTCTTCCTCTCACCTTCTACATCCCATGATTATTTTGTTCCCCCTTCTAAGTAGGACTGAAGCATCTACACTTTGGTCTTCCTTCTTGAGCTTCACATGACCTGTGAATTGAATCATGGGTATTTCGAGTTTTTGCCTAATATCCACTTATCAGCAAGTACATACCATGTGTGTTCTTTTGTGACTGTGTTACCTCCCTCAGGATGATATTTTCTAGTTCTAGTCATTTGCCTAAGACTTTCATGAAGTCATTGTTTTTAATAGCTGAGTAATATTCCATTGTGTAGATGTACCACATTTTCTGTATCCATTCCTCTGTTGAAGGGCATCTGGGTTCTTTCCAGCTTCTGGCTATTATAAAGAAGGCTGCTATGAACATAGTGGAGCATGTGTGTTTGTTGTATGTTGGAGCATCTTTTGGGTATATGCCCAGGAGTGGTATAGCTGGGTTCTCAGGTAGTACTATGTCCAATTTTCTGACTGCCAGATTGATTTCCAGAATGGTTGTACTAGTTTGCAATACCGCCAACAATAGAGGAGTGTTTCTCTTTCTCCACATCCTCGCCAGCATCTGCTGTCACCTGAGTTTCTGATCTTAGCCATTCTGACTGGTGTGAGGTGGAATCTCAGGGTGATTCCCATTCTTGCCAATCCCTCTTGGAGACCAAGTGTTTAAGGAAGGTAATGGACTTTCTGAGGTACCAGATGAAGGCTCTAAAATAGCCTGGTTGTTTGGAGAACACCATGGTTACAGTACCTTTATCTACCTGGCCTCTATTGCTTTCAGTCATTTGCACATAGCTCACTGTGAGGTGAAAGCTTTCTGATTGTGATTGTGGGAGCTTCCTGAGCTTCTATTGGTGAAGGGTACCTAAACCAAATTAGAAATATAGACTGGAGGAGACAAAAGAGTCAGTCTGACACCCACCAGGAGAAACAGAGAAGGGCTTTTAGTGAACCAAATAGAAAGCTTGACCCAAGGAGAAACTTTGATTTAAAAGAGAGCAACTTTATTTTATCTATCTATCTATCTATCTATCTATCTATCTATCTATCTATCTATCTATCTATCTATCTATCTATCTATCTATCTATCTCTATATCCATATACATTGGTTGTATATGATCATTAGTTTCATAGTGATATTTTCATTAGTAGACAGACTATATTTATCAAATTCAGCTGCCATTACCCAATCCAATGAGTTTTATTAGGCTTGCTTATAGATGCATGGATGGAGAATTATGTTAAGTATCAAACCCTGGGATGAATGGCTAAGGTCCCTACTGGTTACAAGGTATGGCTGGCATTGGTCATTCTCTACCTCTTCACCTAGGGGCTGAGTTTCCCTTCCCCTAAAGGTTCTTCTCTATTTAATCCAGCCACTTTGCTTACCCACTCCATTTTTCTTTTACCCTTTTGCCTTCTTGGCTGCTGCACCTGGTTCTTCTCTCTCCCCGTTCCCTTCCCCTCCCCTGCCTCCTCACATGGCTGAGTCACGTCTACTCTGGACTCTTCCAGATTTCTTTGCCTTTGGTGTGCTCTCACTTTTATTTGTAAAAACTTTTCTCTTCTACCATCCCTAGGAGCATCCTTGCACATTTTCATTTCTTTTTTTCCATTCGAATTATTTATAAGAGAATGGACAATTAACGAGTGAAGAAATCCATACCACTGAAGAAAGTGTCTCTCCTTCCTTCAGTCACCACTACCTGCCCATCGATATTTTCTTAAGGTTTAATACTGTGAACAGACACCATGAGCTAGGCAAGTCTTATAAAGGACAGTATTTAATGGGCAGGCTTATAGTTTCAGAGGTTCAGTCCATTATCATCATAGCAGGAAACATGGCAGCGTACAGGTAGACAAGTTTCTAGAGAAGGAGCTGGGATAAAACTGTCTTCCAGACAGCTAGAAAGAGGCTATCAAAGCCCACCACAACAGTGATTCACTTCCACTGACAAAGATACATCTATACCAACAAGGTCACACCTCTTAATAGTGCCATTCCCTGGGCCAAGAATATTCAAACTACCACAGACACTCAGGGAGAGGTGGAACCAATCTTGTTCAGGTCTTGTGTTGGTAGTCACAGTTGTGAGTTCATGAATACAATGGCCATCTCACTCTTAGAATGACAGAAATGGACAGAAATCCATGACACTCCACTATTTCCTCTATCCCCTATATTCTTTCTGCTCTCTCTCCTCAATATCCACAGAAAGCCTATTATTTTGGTAGTCTTACCTTTGAGTTGAACTATAGTACATTAATTCCATCCATAAAACATGATATCTACAGACATGCCTTTTCTAACCTGAGTGGTTGAGGGATACTTGTTATCCCTAAGAAGAGACCCTTGGCTTGCTACTGAGAAGACTTATGAAAAATTTCAAAGGTATACAAAAGTAGGACTGTTCAATGAGCAATGTCAATGTTCAGTGTATGACATGGTGATTCTTGTTTCAGTTAAACCTCCACTAATGCCCAGTTTCTCAGTCATTCTAAAGTGGGCCTCTGCCCCTGTATTATCTTACTTGCAGATATTCTAGTGTATACCCACACAACATTTGCTTTTGTATTGAGTACTAGGCATATGTGTGTCCCCTCTAAATAAAATAAAGCAAAAAAAAAACATGTATAGCATAAGATTAGTTCCTGCAGAAAAAATTTCTGCGTAGCTCTGGATAGACATGAAGCAGGAAAATCAGCTCTCCCATAGAGATGAGCTTAAATTCCTTCAACTCAAGTGTATCTCTGTTTTTTATTTTCTTAACTTAATTTATTTTTTCACATATTCACTTTACATCTTGCTCACTGCCCCTTCCTGGTCACCCCCTTCCATAACCTTTCCCCCAACCCCCTATCTCTGAGTAGATAGGGACCCTTTTGGGTATTTCCCAACCCTGGCTCTAGTCTCTGTGAGGCTAGGCACTTTCTCTCCCACTGAGGTCAGAGAAGACAGCCCAGCTAGAAGAACATAACCCACATACAGGTAAGAGCTTTTGGGAGAGCCCCTGCTCCAGTTGTTTGAGACCCACATGAAGACCAAGCAGCACATCTGCTGCACATGAACAGGGAGGCCTAGGTCCAGCTGGCATATGTTCCCTGGTTAGTGGATGAGACTCTGGTTGCCCCAAGGATCCAGGTTAGTTGGTTCCTTTGGTCTTCCTGTGGAGTTCCTATCCTCTCAGGGCCCTCAATCCTTCCTCCTATTCTTCCACAAGAGTGCCAAGCTTCATCCATTGTTGGCTGTGGGTGTCTGTATCTGCTGGCTGAAGCCTTTCAGAGGACAACATGTTCTTGTCTGCATAGCATAATATCATTAATAAATAGTGTCAGGAATTAGCTCTCTCACCTGAGATGTGTCTCAAGTTTGGTTGGCCATTCTCTCAATCTCTGACCATCTCAATCCATCTTTATCCTTGACCATCTTGTGGACAGGACAAATTTTGAGTTAAAAATTTTGTGGGTAGGGGATGTTTCTCTTTTCCACTAGGGTTCCCTGCATGGCTACAAGAGGTTTCCACTTTCAGGTTCCATATTCTCCGCAAGGAGTCACAGCTAGGTCCCCCATGGATTCCTGGTCTCTTTTCTCAGGTCTCTCTGTCCCCTAGAACTCTAGCTAGTTCCAGAGATGGCACCCAGCAATATCAGTTCTCACTCCTAGTGCTCTCCTCTTCCTCTTCCCCACAAATGATCCCCATCCCTTTTTCCCTTCTCACCCTTTCTTTCGCACAATTCCCTCACTCCATCCAACTCCAATGACTGTTTAGTTTCTCCTTCTGGGTGAGATTCATGCATTCTCCCTTGACCTCTCCTTATTACTCAGTTTCTTTGGGTCTGTGGATTGTAGCATGTTTATCCTGTACTTTATGGCCAATTTCCACTGGTAAGAGAACACATACTATGCCTGTCTTTTAGGTTTGGGTTACATCACTTAGGATTATACTCTCTAGTTTCATCCATTTTCTGGCATTTTTAATATGTCTTTTTAATAGCTGTGTAGTATTCCATTGTATGGATGTACCACATTTTCTTTATCAATTCTTAAGTTGAGGAACATCTAGATTGTTTCTAGTTTCTTGTTATTACAAATAAAGCCACTATGAACATAGTTGAGCTAGTCTCCCTGTGGTATAGTGGGGCATCTTTTCAGTATATACCCAGGAGTGGTATAAACTTGGTTCTAGAGTAGAACTATTCCTAATTTTCTAAGAAACTGCCACATTGATTTCCAAAGTAGTTGTTTAAGTTTCATTCCCACAAGAAATGGGGGAGTGTTTCCTCCATTTCTTAACCAACATGTGCTGTCACTTGAGTTTTTGGTCTTAGTCATTCTGACCTGTGTAAGATCTGAGAATCATTTTGACTTGAGTTTCCCTAAGAATTTGGATGTACTAAAGATTTTGAACATTTCTTTAATTGTTTCTGGACCATTAGAAATTCCTCTGTTGTGAATTCTCTCCTTAGTTCTGTTCCTCAAGTTTTTAGTTGGGATTTTTTTGTGTGAGTCTAATTTCATGATTTCTTTATATATTTTGGTTATCCACTGTCAAATGAATGGTTGGTGAAAATCCTTTTCTATTTGTAGGCTGACATTTCATCTTATTGATGGTGTCCTTAGCCTAGCAAAGGATAATCAGTTTCAGGAGGTCTCATTTATTAATTGTTGAGCTTAGTGCCTGAACTACTAGTATTCTGTTCATGAATTTGCTTCCTTTGCCCATGAATTCAAAGAATTTCTTGATTTTTGTCTTCTATTATGTGCCTGGTTGAGATCTTTGATCTACTTTAGCTTGAATTTTCTACAGGGTGATAGATTTGGGTTTATTTGCAATCTTCTACATGCAAATATCCATTAATACCAGCACCAGTTTTTGAAGATGCTTTCATTTTTCCATTGTGTTATTTTGGCTTCTTTGACAAATATCAAGTGTCTGTAGTCATATGGGGTCATTTTGAGGTCTTTGATTCTGTTGCATTGATTAGCCTGTCTGCCATTATGCTAGTGATATGCAGCTTTTTTGACTTTTGCTCTATAGTATATCAGGTATGGTGATACCTCTGCTACTTTATTATACAGGATTGTTTTACTTATCTTGGATTTTTTGTTTATCTATACGAAGTTGAGAGTTGCTCTTTGAAGATCAGTAAAGATTTGGTTTGGCATTTTGATAAGAATTGCATTGATATATAGAATGCTATTGGAAGATGTTCATTTTTACTATGTTAAAACTACCAATAGATGAGCATGGGAGATAGATCTGATATCTTCTTCAATTTCATTCTTAAGAGATTTAAAGTTCTTGTCATACAGGTCTTTTATTTGATTTGTCAGAGTTACACATATAATATTTTATATTATGTGTGGTTACTGTGAAGGGTGTTATTTCCCTGATTTATTTCTCATCCCATTTATCCTTTGCATAAAGGAGCGCTATTGATTTCTTTGAGGTAATACTGTAACCAACCACTTTACTGAAGGTATTTGTCATCTGTAAGATTTCTCTGATAAAAATATTGGGGTCATTTATGTATACAATCATATATGTGCACAGCAATATATTTGCTTTCTTCCTTTTCTATTTGTATCACTTTAATCTAATTTATTTGTCTTATTGCTCTAAGTAGAACTTCAAATGCTATTTTGAATAATAGGGAGTGATTGGGCCGCCATGTTTTGTCCCTGATTTTAGTTGAATTTTTTTTAAGTTCCTCTCTATTTAATTTGATGTTGGCTAGTGGCTTGCTGAATATTGTGTTTACTGTGTTTAGGTATTCAAATCATATCTGTGATCTCTCGAAGAATTTTAACATGCTGGGGTGTTAGATTTTTTTTCAAAGGCCTTTTCAGCATCTAATGAGATGATCATGTGGCCTTTTTTCTTTCAGTTTAGTTATATGGTGAATTACATTGATGGATTTTCATATATTAAATCATCTCTGCATCCCTAGGATGAAGCTTATGTGATCATGGTAGATGCTGTTGATGTATTCTTAGATTCCTTTGGTTCCATTGTTGCTAAAGTCCAGATTTAATCCTTGATGTGATAAGATACAATGTGTTATTTCAATTTTCTTGTTTCTGTTGAGGCTTGATTTGTGACTGACTATGTGGTCAATTTTGTAGAATGTTCATTTAGGTACTAAAGAAAAAGGATATTCTTTTGTGTTTCAGTGAATAGATATCTGTGAGATTTATTTGATTCTCATAAAGTCAGTTGGTTTCATTATTTGTCTGATTTGTTTATGTCTTGATGACACGCCATTGGTGAGAGTGGGGTGATAAATACTGCCTCTAATCCTGTGTGAGGTTCAATGTTTGATTTAAGCTTTAGCAATGTTTCTTTTACAAATCTGAGTGCCCTTGTATTGGTGCATAGATGTTCAGAATTGAGATATTCTCTTGGAGAACTTTTCCTTTAGTGAGTATGAAGTGTCTTTCAGCATCTTTTTTGATTAATTTTGGTTGAAAAAATATTCTATTAGATATTAGGATGACTATTCCAGCTTGCTTCTTGGGTCAAATGCATGGAAAAAATTCCTAACCCTTTACTCTGTGGTGATGTCTGTGTTTGTTGCTGAAGTATGGTTCTTACATGCAGCAAAATGATGAATCCTGTTTTAGCATCCATTCTGTTAGCCTGTATTTTGTTGTTGTTGTTTGTTTTGTTTGTTTGTTTTCCTGGATGAATTTTTCTTTCAGATATTTTTTTCTAGTGTTTTCTCGTAGGGCTAGATTTGTGGATAGATACTGTTCAAATTTATATTTGTCTCAAAATATCTTGTTTTTTCTGTCTATAGTGAGATGTGAGAGTTTTGCTGGGTATAGTAGTCTAGGTTGGCACTTATGGTTTTTTAAAGGTTTCAAGATATCTGTCCAGGCTCTTCAAGCTTGTATGGTTTCTGATGAGAAGTCAGGTGTAATTCTGATAGGATTGCCTTTGTATGTTACCTGGCCCTTTTTCTTTGCTACTTTTTTAATAGTCTTTTTTTCTTCTGTAGATTTTTGTGTTTTTTGATTATTGGTGTGACAGGGGAATTTTTCTTTTTTGGTCCAGTCTAATTGGTGTTCTATCAGATTCTTGAATGTTTATGGGCATCTCTTTCTTCACATTGGAAGAATTTTCTTCAATGATTTTGTTTTAGAATGTTTCTAGGGCTGAGCTAGGACTTTTCACATTCTTCTATTCCTAATATTCTTAGGTTAGGTCTTTTCATGGAACCCAGATTTCCTGGATGTTTTATGTCAGGATTTTAGATTTAAATTTTTCTTTTGACTGATGTATTAATTTCTTCCTTCTATTATATGTTCTACACCTGAGATTCTCTCTTCTATCTCTGATATTCTGTTAAGATGCTTGCATCTGTTAGTCCTGTTCTTTTCTCTAGGTTTTCTATCTCCAGAACTTCCTAAGGTTTATGTTTTCTTTATTACTTCTATTTCTACTTCCAGGTCTTGCACCATTTTATTTATTTACTTCATCTTTTTAATTTAAATTTCCTGTATGTTTTTAAGGGATTCACTTTAAAGATAGATATCTATCTGTTTCATTGTATTTTCCTATATTTCTTTATGGCATTTATTCATTTCCTCTATCATCTTTATAAGATTTGATTTAAGGTTATTTTCTTGTGTTTTGGTTATGTTAGGATTCCAGGGCTTGCTATAGTGGGGTAGCTGTTATTTGGAGGTGTCATATTGCCCTGACTTTTGTTGATTATGTTCTTTCAAGGGCCTTTAGCCATCTGGATGGTTTTGGTCTCTGGATGTTTTTGTTGTAGCAGGTATTGGGAGGGGCTGAATCTCGAAGGTCCCGGTGTGTCAGGCCTTTGATGGGTATCCTTAGGCTGTATGTTTTCAGATCTTCAGGTCTGTATGATTTCGGAGCCTCCGGTCTGATGAAGGTGGGTGGAGAGATGGAAGGAGAATGGGGGTCCCCCTAGGATAACAGGCTGCTCATGGTAGCTTGGCTTGGCCCACAGAGCTCAGAGAGCATGGAAGATAGGTGGGGGAAGGGAAGCTTACCTACCGATTCAGTATTATGATGAAGGTGAAAGAAAGGTGGTAGGAGAATGGAGGTCCTACTGGAATAGCAGGCTGCTCAGGACACCTTGGATTGGCCCAGATGGTTTGGAGAGCAGGGTAGATGGGTCAGGGAAGGGAAGCTTAGCTGTATGGTTCAGGATCTGCAGGTTTGATGGAGGTAGGTAGAGAGGTGACAGGAGAATTTATTTTTTTAAACAATTTTTTTTCTTTTTAAGTGTGTATATGAGGGCTGGAGAGATGGCTCAGTGACTAAGAGCACCAGTTGTTCTTGCAGAGAACCCAGGTTCAAAGCACAATGGCTAAGGTTCATCCTCAACTCTAGTTCCAGAGGATCCAGCATCCTCTTCTGGTGCACATACACACATGTACATAAAATTCTCATACACATGAAATAAAATAAATATTTAAGAGATTTAAAAAATGTGAATGTGTGTGAGTATGCACGAGTTACCTGAGTTACAGGGGGTTGTGAGCTCCCCTTTGAGCTGGGGACTGGATTCCACAACTTCTGCAAAGCAGAAAATACTTGACTTCTGAGCCATCTTTCCAGGCCTAATCCTATTTGTAACCTTTTGATAATTTAGGATAAGGAAGAGAGTTGGCATTATTTTATACTTTACTCATTCAGGAATCTTTTTTCCAATGAAGCTAGTGTGTAAGTTGTTGGGAGTATATCCTATCTGTTAATGGGTCATATTTGTTTTGTGATGAGAAAAATCTGAGAAAAGTCATGTAAATTGCTCCAACCAGCAGGCAGTGGGAGTTGGCCTTAAAGTCTATATTTCCACAATACAGTGAATTAATGTTGTCCAGGTATTTTTCTTTTGGACTCACAGTGCACTGAAGAGCTGTGTCCACATATTCTATCTCTGTGTTGACATAAATTACTTCTTCAGGGAAGTGTATGCATATCCTAATTTGGAACAAATAGGATTCATGCACTATTCATGCACTTGGAGATATAAGTATCTGCAAACTAAATTGCCAAAAGAGAAAAGATGAGGCACGAGAGACCAAAGTGAACACTGGGGCATAGTCATCTGCCTGATGGCATGGATTGTGTCAAACCCTACATGTTTCCTGATAAACTCATTTTATAGATATCTTTTAACCATTTAGAAAACTACCTAGCTACCCTAAAATGGTATCTTTTAAATTATACCCCTGAGAAGTCTACCACTTCAGAAGGTCAAATAGTTTGCCCCTAAGAACACACATTATCTGCTAGGTGCCAGCACACTAAAACAATATTCAACACAAGTAAAAAGCATGGCTCTAGGATGGAGCTGCCTGTTTTTGGATCTCAAATTCGCTTGCTAGCTGTTTAGTTTCAGTAAATTAACCAACATTTTCTAAAATGTGGGAACGATAAAGACAAAAAAGTAAACAAAACCAAAAAACAATGCCTACTTCATAGTGTTTTGTGAAGTTAATAAAGTAATCCACATAAAGCATTTAGTGAGTGAATTATAAGCTGCTTTTCTGGTTAGTTCTGTGCTAACTTGACCAAAGCTAGAGTCATTTGGGAAGAATGATTCTCAATTGAGAAAACACCCCTACCAGAATGGCCTGTGGGAAAGCCTGTGGCGTTTCCGTGATTGATGTGGGAGGGTCTAGCACTGTGGTCAGTGCTTCCTCTGGGTTGGTGGTCCCAGACTCTACAAGAAAGCAGGCTGAGCAATTATAAGCAGCAAACCAGTAAACAATATTCCTCCATGGCCTCTGCATCGGGTCCTGCCTCCAGGTTCCCACTCAGTTTGAGTTCCTGCCTTTGTTTCCTTCAATAGACAAACCCTTTCCTACCCAACTCTCTTTCAGTCATGGTATTTTACCATAGCAAAAAAAAAAAAAAAAGAAAAAAAAAAACCTTAACTAAGACGGCTACTCTTTTGGAAGCTTTGTGAAGACATGCAAACGTTATCTATGTAACAGAATTTAACTATAATCTACCTTATTCCGTCTCAGGCTCTGGGATTTCCTCTCCTCTAGGATCTTTCAGATTCTTAGCCCAGGTACCACTGGCTAATAATTTCATACTCACAAATCCTATCATGGTGTCATTCCACACACCCTAGGAATTTCTAGAACTTTGCTTCAGGCATTCCTACTTTTGGTTCTGGTCTTGTTTTTCAACTGAGTTATTGGGGTATAATTTTAATTCCATAAAATTTACCCATTTTAAGACTTCAATAATTTCCTTAGTAAATTTGTTAGGTTACAAAACTATGATCTCTGCCTAACTTTAGAACATTTTTTATGACTTTGTTGTGGCCCATTGTACTCATTTGTATTTAGTTGATGTTCTGAAATGACAGGAAAATACCAATTCATTTTTTGTCTCTGTCTTCCTGGATAGTTACAAAATTACAACCAAATGATAATATATAGCCTTTGGTTTCTAGTTTCTCTTAGGCAGTCTGTTTTCAAATTTAATCCTTGCTGTAGTATATACTTTACCCTCTTTTCTGCATAATAGTCTAGTGTTTGAACATCACACATCTTGTTTATTAATTTATCAGTTAAAGGGTCTTTGGCTATTTTAACTTTTGTCTATTATGAATATAACAAAATAATGCTTATACATCCATTGATCTTTGTATAAATTTATAAGTTCAATTATATAGTTGAATTTCTGTGTCTTGGTAGTTCTTTAACCTATTAGGCATCACTGACTTATCTTACGAACTAGTTGTACAATTTCATATTCTTGCTAGCCATATATACATATTCCAATTATTCCTCCACTTTGTCACCTACAATGTGTATCATTTTTTAGAAACCACAACAGTAAAGCCCATAACTATTTTACTTGGTCTGATGCAGCATCTTCCTCAAGTTCTGTTTTGTGGCTATCTACCAGCTAATAATGTCAGACACCTTGCTTTGTGCTGGTGACCACTTTTATTCTGCTATTTGAAGAAATGGGTGAATCCTTGCCATGTTAAACAAATTACGGCTTGTCTTTTTATCGTTGATTTGTAAAGGTCTTTATATATTTGCAACACAGAATTTGTATTAGATGTAACACTTGTAAAATGCCCCCTGTTCTGTTGGCTATCCACTCACAGTGTTCTTTAAAGGGTAAGTGTTCATTTTCACAAAGAATAATTTACTGTTCTATGACATTGGGGGATCACATCTAAGAAACCATTGTCCAATTTAGGGTTAAAAAAATCTGTATATATTTCTCTTCTGGGAGTCATACAGTCTTAGCTACAACATGCAGGCATTTGATGCACATTCTAGTCTGTTTTATTGGTTGTATAGAGCAAGGGTCCAATTTTATCCCTTTGCAGGTGGATTCACAATTATCTCATCCCAAGTGATTAAATGTATATTTAATCTTTTACATTTTCTTGGCACCTTTATCTAAACCTGGTTTTCTTTAAATTTACATATTTCTGTTTGAATCAAATCTATTTAAGATTAGTGCCCATCGTTTTGCAGGTGGCTCTCCAAATGTCCTAGTATCATTTGTTGAAAACCAATCTACTCCTTCCCACCTGATTGCTTTAGGACTTCTGGCAGCAAGCAACAATTCCTATTGACTGATAAGAGCTCAGACTGCAGATCTCCCACTTCAGCCAAACCCTAGTCTCTCTTCTTGTAAGCCAGTTGTGTGCTTAAATCTGCTTCCTGGAGAGGAAGCACCTTCTTCTCACATTGGTAACTCCTGTCACATATGTTTTTAAATTCAACTTAAATAGACATAAAGTTAAGCTAATGCTAGACTATTGGCAGACAGCCCCTGAGAAGAATAAGAGACGAATATGAATTTATTTTTAGCATATCACAAGATAAGGTGACTTCACAGTTGACAGCTCTACAGTTTCACTAAAGGCAGGAAGAGGGCTGATGAAACGACGCATGGCAAAACGGAAGGTTCGAGGCAGTACTGGGAGAAGTACCCACACCAAACTCACAGGCTACATCAAAAAGTTGATTTCCTGCCACACAGTAAACCTCCTTATCATTCCCTAGGCACTGGGCTAACTTAAAGGCCGAGGAAAAGGAAAGCATTGTTGACAGAGTTCTGCACACATCCAATAGTAGGCAGGTCCTGGGAAAGGGGACTCAGCATTTTACCCTTTCTGATGGGACACACACTGCCCTCAGGAGGCAAGGTAGAGGTCTAGCTGCTGGCAGTAGCTGGTCTAGATGCTTGAACCACTGATGGCTGTCCCTATGGACCTCTGCCCAAGGTTATGTGAGAGGCCTGAGGAAGGTGCAGGGAGCTGTGGCCAGCTTCTCCAACATGGAGACAACTGGGAGAAACAGTCAGATGGGAGATGGACTAGGCCTGTTGGTCTCACCTGTCTGTATTTCTTGTCATTTTATCTAATTGTGTGGGATATATACTAAACGCTATAAGGTTAGAAGTGGAAATATGTCAGTTCATTAATAACAATCAGAAAGTAAACAAGGTAAATAAACAAGTGGTTCACTGTATGCTCTAAGGACAAGATCATGGCTGGCTAAGTGGCTAAGAGAACATAGTAGAGCAGAACACCTGGGTGTGGGTCCCCAAGTGCTTGCTGATCAGCTCTGTCAGCTTGTTAAGACTGAACCAGTAGAGCCTCCATAGTTCATATAAGGTTAATAGATACAGGTCTTAATTGGGGTTGCTGTGAAGAGACACTATGACCAGAACAACTCTTCTAAAGGAAAACGTTTAATCTGGGCTGGTTTACAGGTTCAGAAATTCAGTCATTTTCATCCTGTATAGGCATACATGGTGCTGGAGAAGGAACAGAGAGTTCTGCATCCAGATAAGCAGGAAGCAGGAAGACAGTGAAATGTTGGGCCTGGCTTGTGCATTTGAAACCTTGAAGCCCAACCCTAGTGACACACTTCCTCCAAGAAGGTTATACCTACTCTATCAAGACCACATCTCCTCATAGTGCCAGTCTCTATGGGCCTATGGGGACCATTTTTATTCAAACCATCACAATTCACCTCAAAGAATTGTACCGGATCTGGTGTGTAAAGTACTTAGGGGTAACTATAGCTTGCTAGGTACTGTAAGCATTCACTATTATATATAATACTTTGTTTTGCAATGTATTTCAATTCTAACTGAAACACTAGGAAGTGTTTTGTACCTTAAAACTGTCCATTCTTCTCACTTTATAGTATGTATGAATTAATGTTATTCAATAACAGCCACTAAGAAATCTAATCTGATATTTGATGGTTGACTATTAAACACACTAATTATGTGGCATTTTGACTCACAATAAAGCTAATACTTCTGAAAAGATAAATAAAAGGAAACAAAACCCTCCAAAATTAAAACTAAACTATATTACTTTAGTAATATAGGTATATTGGACTGAATGGAGACCAGTACCTCCACCCTACAACTCCCCTCTTCCCTGCATGTAGTTAAGTGCTTAGCCACTAGGGAGTGAGACTCTTTGGGGAACATTAAGAATCCTTTGTTGGAATGGATTGCTGTTGGAGTAGGTGTGGACTTAGTAGAGGAGGTATGTCACTAAGAGATAGCCTTGAAGTTTCAAATGCCCGTCCAGGTCCAGTCTGTCTCTCTGTCTCTGTGTCTCTGTCTCTGTGTCTCTGTCTCTGTCTCTGTGTCTCTGTCTCTGTCTGTCTGTCTGTCTGTCTGTCTGTCTGTCTGTCTGTCTGTCTGTCTGTCTCTCTCTCTCTCTCTCTCTCTCTCTCTCTCTCTGCCTTGGGATGGATGTAGCTCTCATCTACTTCTTCAGCATCATGCCCACCTGATGCCAGGCTTCCTGCCATGAAGGTAATGGACTAATCCTCTAAAATGGTTAAGCAAGTCCTCAATTAAATGCTTTCTTTTCTAAGAGTTTTCACAATTGGTCATGTTGTCTCTTCAGCTAAGACAATGGGTGATTTGTGGTATAGGGAATACACAATTAATACAATTTATTTTTGACATTTTTCTATACAAATAATTGTTTTTTAATGAAAAACATTTATAGTAAGAAAAATAGAACAAAGCCACATTGATATTATTTTCATAATAGTAAGCTGCTAAAGAACTAAGTACAAGAAGTGTGAAATCTTTTAAACATGACTGATGACTGTCATAAAGAGAGAGATTTTATAATGTGAGCTACCTGTGAGTTTAATTTGTATATGTGTATAAGAAATATTTGTGTAGATGGAGGTCAACTTCCCCCCTAGATTTTTAATATAGATGTTTTTATACTTTTATATTCTAGATGCACCAGAATCTACCAACAATCAAGGACTCCATATCTCTTTTCTTTGTGTTTATTAAGACTTTTGGACAAACTGAAATGCAAAGAAATAAAGATACCTTCCCATGACGTGCCCAAGGTTAAGGTCAAGATAATGCAAAAGATCGTATAATGTGGAGTTCGTAGTTCAAAAAAACCTAGATTTTTACTTTTATGGTTCATGAGAGGATCTTGTTATACCTAAGTATCATAACTGAAAACGAGGCCTTCAACTCTCTTTCTTGACTTGCAGCATAATCTTCTGGTTTTGCATTTATACTTATGTCTTGTTTTTCATCCTTAATTTTCTTTCAAAATTTTAATTTTTAATTTTATTTTGTGTTAGGAATTGGTCTGGTGCTCTGTATACAAATGCTAAATTCTGCACTCCAAGATCTGGTTTCCCCCAGGTAAAATACTTCTCATGTATACTAGCCTTTGTTGTGTAAACCTTGCCCCCGAATTTAATAATAATATTTTGATTAATAAAGCTAGAGCCTGTGATTGGATAGTAGCGAAAGGCAGGACTTGAGGATTGAGTGAAGGGTCTCAGGAGAGACAGAGAGGAGACAAAGAGTGGAGGAGGCCACCATGAGGCCAGATGGATCATGAGCACATGACCAGAAGTGGACCCTGAGGGCAGGATGGTGAAACAGGAATAACCCAGGTGAGACTCAAACAGCAAGTTACAACGGGAGGTACACTGGAATAGCTCACAACCTTCCCGTTCTAGGTTTACCTCTTGTAGATAAAATACCAGAATTTTGTGTTGTTTTTCTTTTAATGTGGGGTAGCTAGGATAATTCATTCATTTACAGTTTTGTGTGTATGGGGGTCTTGTCTTTATGTTGGTTTGGGTACCATGTATGTGCCCGGTGCCTGAGGAGACCAGAAAAGATGATTGGATCTCCTGGAACTGGAGTTACAGATGATTGTGAGCTGCCACGTGGGTGCTAGGAATCTAACTCAGGCCTCTGAAAGAGCAGCAAATGCTCTAGACCACTAAGCCATCTCTCCAGCCCTCACCTTTACTTCTTTTTTTTTTTTTTTTTGGTTCTTTTTTTCGGAGCTGGGAACCGAACCCAGGGCCTTGCACTTCCTAGGCAAGCGCTCTACCACTAAGCTAAATCCCCAACCCCTCACCTTTACTTCTTATCCTGTTTAAATATCCACAATTGTGTCTTTGATGATGCTTCCTAAGACAATTTTGTGCTTGCTTCCTTCTCCATGCCTCACCATCTCCTTGTTTATTTCTATGGGATCAGCTTCTGTTCACCACGATCCACAAGCTGGCTCTACAGGTGTTCCTCCAGGTGTCCTGTCAGTTTTATGACTTGTTTGTACCTAATGTATGGGATGCTACACCATTCATCACGGTTGCCAAGCAATGGCATGACATGAACCCATACAGGAGCTCCTTGGTTCCTAAACACACTCATTCAGGAACGCTATCCTCTGCACTTCTATCTTCCTTTCTGGCCTGAAGTAGATCAGCAGCATGCTTAGATAGCTGCTGTCTGCCACAAGGGTTCCTGTCCTTCAGGCTGATAGGCTTGTCATCTGGGTCTGTTTGTGACATTGTGATTCTGCTTGAATAGCTCCTGTGTCCCACAGAGCAGGCTCCCAGGCATGCAGTCACTTGAAGTCAGATAGACAATCTAGGAAGTACTTCACTCCATATCATCTAGGTGTCAACAAGGCCCACAGGGATCTTGACATCCTTTTAACAGCTCTCCACAGTCAAGTTCCCAGGAAATAAAAAACTAGAATCTGTTCTTGGCGTGCAGCTTCATTCTCATCAGTCAGTGCTTTGGGCAAATAGGTCTATTGAGCTCCACGTTATCCTCCCCATACACATGCATGCACATGCACATGCACAGGCACATGGACAGACATGTACACACATGCACATGCACAGGCACATGGACAGACATGTACATACATGCACATGCACAGGCACATGGACAGGCATGTACAGACATGCACACACACATATAGGCATACATACACATACACACATGTACACAAATGCACAGGCACAGGCACATGGACAGGCATGTACACACATGCACACACACATATAGGCTTGCATACACATGCACACATGCACATACATGCATTCACATACATACAGACACACACATGTACATGTACATGGACAGACATACACACACACACATGCACAGGTGTGCACACACATGCACACACACAACTGCACACACACACACACATGCTCACACACTTTCCCTTGTGTCTCCTTTTGCTCACAATACACTTCTTCTGTAGCGAGCCTCCTCCTCTTCCCTCAACTGTTCTTTCTTCCTTCAGTATGGTAAATCTTCAAAACTGAGCTTGTCTCTCCACCTTCTGTGGACCTTGTGTCTAACTGACCAAGCTCTGTGGGATTTATCCTTCTCTGCCCTGTTAGCACTTTATTTCCCCTACTAATTTGACCATGGTCACTTTCCTTTCCAAGAATTCCAACGTTCTGCACTTAGAAAGGGCCTTAGATAGTCTGGTTTTCTGTTCTTCCCTATTAGTAGTTAATCAAGGCCCCGGACATCTGAGCTCTTCTTGAGGACTAACATACCTTCTTTCCCTTCCTGTAAATCCTGGGAGGATTGGAACTTTGCTCTTCTAGGGCTGGGTCTTATCATTGAGGATTATGATGCTGGCCTACAGCTATTTAGTGCAGGGAAATGGAAATTTTAATTCAAATCTTATTGAAATAAAAAGATATTTCATTGCCAAGGGCTAGATCACCAATAGCTACCAAAAGGGATTTCCACTTTATATAAAGTCATATTAGAGTGGCTAAGGTAAGAGCTGAGTCAGAAATATCATCTGTGCTCCTGATAGCCAAGATGTTATACACAGTAGGAAAAGACTCAAATTATACTTTGAAGAGGACACTAGGGAGTACATCAAGTTCATATGTAAGATTAAAGATGTGGCGGCATACGCAGGTACGTGTGTGTGTATGTATGTGTGTGTAGAGCTATGTGTTTACAAACATGTACACACACATAATCTTCAAATATGTATTACCATATGAATATCAATGTATATATATGTATCTACATGTATGTGACTGTCCTTGTACTCTGTGATGAGTCGCTTGAAGGTCATGGTTGTAACACATTGCAGTAAGAATTTCGAGCTGTGCCTTATTCACGGTATGCGCACAGTAAAAGTTCATGTGGCTCTCAGGACCTTTCCTCCAGGAACTTTGCTGGCACGCAGCACAGAAGTAGAGTGGTTGTTTAGCATTTGTGATGCTCTGGGTCTCACCCCAGCACTGCAAAAGTAAACAAACAAATGCAAGAATGAAGGGGTGAGCTAGCTGCAGACTCTGCTGGTTCCCAGGGACTCTTCTTGGTCTCTCAGTGGTCGAGCTGCTGTTGTCACACCCCTTCCTCTCTGCCCCTGCTATTTGGATGCCACACTCAAGCATCAGATGGGCCAGGATCTCTGACCCCATAGCAGTGACATGCCATGATTCCTTAGTGTTCCCAAGGCGATTGAGTCCCTTGGCTCGCACATCAAGGTCTCATTGCAGCCTTGGTGGACCTCCGGGTGTGCGGTCTGGGGGGCCAGAGAACAGAGCTTTTCCACTTAGCTGGCTCTCTGGGCAGGCCTGCACTGGATTTAAAACTATTACAGGAGACAAGTTATCTGCAGCTTAACATTTTTAAGGGCCAATTTCAATTGCTAGGACAGAGTTATCCAGAAAGAACAGTGCAGATGTCAGCATAGCCTGAAATCATCATTACCTCCCCTCTCTCTCCCTCCACACCGCCCCTGTTCCCCCAAGATCTTTCACTGTTTCCTCCATCTCCTCAGTCTTCACTGCTTGTCCCAAGCATTCAGTCCTGGAGGCCTAAGCCAAGCTGGCTGAGAAGCATGTCCCTGCTTAGATTCGAACCTCCATTTTCCCCCTAGGCTAACTCCTGAGTCAGATATAAAGCAAGCTCCTGCTACTCTGGGTACAGCAGAAAGACCAGCTGTCTTGAGACCCTCAGGAGAATGGGTAAGTGAAAGATTATCACTGATACCTCTTGGAATGGATGCAGATGTGCAAGGAGACCTTCCTGGGCTGAAATACCAAAGTGGGTACAGGTGGCTCCTTAACGGAAGTCTGATAGGCACGAGAAAGCACTTGAATGATTGCTTTGACTGCAATGTGGCTATTTTCAGATCCCAGAAAGTGAAGTAACTCTGGCACCGTGTTGCCTGGCCACAGGCACAGAGGTGAGGGAAAAAGCCGAATGGGAGGCTGTTGGGAATTCCCAATCCTGGGTTTTTGTTAGCTGGGGCCATGACATTTTTTAAAACTCCTCCATTTTGGCTTAACTCTGACAATTCCTCTAAATACAGTAATTTGGAATCCAGAAGTAAAATAGCTTGTTTTTCTCATTTCTTGCCTTCTCTGCCCTATATAGTAGCTTCCAGGAAAGATGTTCTTGGATCACCTGGTATTCCTAACTGACCACGCACAGGTTACTCCTAGCAATAACCAACTGCAAACCAAACGTGAAACTTTTCAACCCCTGGCCCTTTTTGCTCCATAACTGTGCCGACTGCAAGCTCTAATTTTTATGAGAACCCCCATCGTGGTGTGTTCTCTCCCAAAGAAAGGTCTGACCTGTATTAAGTGACTCATTTCCTTTTCTGTCCTTCATATTTGTAAGCCATTCAGTTTCTATGAGACCTTCACACTCCCTCCCTCTCCAACCTTAGGGCTAGGTGAGCTAAAAGAAGATTACAATTTTTCAGGCTACGTTCTGTTTGGAGTACAAATGAAGGTGGGCTAGACAATGAGCCATAGTACCTATCTTTTTTTCCCTGTCACCACAGAGCTGGGACTACATATATTGTTTTCCTACCAGATGGTTCTGGAGAGGAAGCTTAGGTCCTGTGCTTGCATGAGAGGCTCTTGATTCTCTGAGACATCTCACCAGCCCCAGAAGGATCCATTTCCATACATTAAGACTTAAAGAAAGAGGTTGACCAGAAGGGATTGTGTCTGAGCTAAGACCTATGGACAAATGGTATGTGAATGTATTATTGTGGTGTGCCATTGCCTTGGGGTGGGCTGGTTTTGGGCCCCTTTCAATGGATAAAAATGCTCAAAATGTAATCAACAATCTTTCTTTTGCACACATGTTAGATTTCCAGTCTTCAGTCATTGCCACGGCTGAGGGTCCTCAGAGATTACCAATCCTATGCATCTCCTCCCAAACCTCTTAATTGTAGACACTTTCCACAAGTAAAAATAAACTTAGTGTTCAAGTTAAGGTTTTTTTGTTTCCCTAACAGAGTCCACTTTCTCGGTTTATAGAAATGCTGGCTTTGTGGGGGACCAAATGGTGTTACATTAGTCATGCCGTCGTTTTTTTTAACTGCTAAAAACAAAACAAAAACTCCCTCCACCTGTAAAAATAGAATGAATATTTTCTGTATATTTTAATATCATGTCTTAGGAAAAGGAATCCAGCAACCAAAGGGATGGACACCCCTTCGTCCTTTGGTTGAAAATGATGCTATGACTCCTCTCTGAAAGAGTCCGGGATGTAGTAAGACAGATGGAGATCTACAAGGGAACTTTGAAGAAATTTGCTTCCTATGCTCACCATAAAGAGCAGTGAACCCCAAGGAGAAATTCAGCAGAGATTCAAAACTCTTTTCAGTCTCAGGTTTTAAATGTCCCAGGAAGGATCCTGCAGGATGAAGTAGTTAGGAATTGTTCACACCGTTGCTCTTTCATGTATTATGGGATGGACTCCTTGTTTTCTATCTCGCCCATTACAATGAAGAAGTTGTACTCATGTCCAAAGTACTGACAAGACTTTTTTTGACAAGACATGACATTTTACTTTGCTGGGTGTTAATTCTTTATGCGCCGAGCAGATGCATCTATGGTAATGATAAGGGTAACGATAATACTTCTCTGTTTATGTTGTTTCATTTATTATGATATGGTAAGAGGAAATTGAGAGTTGACTTTTCTCAAGAGCGGCATTCTTCCCTGGTTTTAAGCTCTGAGAGACAAGTAAAATCCACACACCAGTTAGATGCTAATGAGGCCCCAGTAATCTCTCTTTAGAAAAGTATCTGGTTGTGGCAAACATAATTTTGGCAAATTGTGGAAAGTGCTGAGGCAGAGGTTCATAGTGTCGACAGATCGTAACTCTTCCTATGATGCCGAGTATGCAGAAAAGCCACTGGCATTCATTCCGAAGCATGATGTAGCTCAGCAGAAGCAGCCATGCAGCCTGGGTTCACTCTTGGGAAAACTCATGGCCCAGCCAGGAGAACCACACCAAGTTCAAACAAAACTTCAAGGCCGATTCCTTTTGGAAGCATGCATAAGTTTTTCATGTTGACATTGTAGTTCGAATAATCAAACAAGAATGAGAGGTGTTCTTAGTTTTAAGAAATCACCATTATTTAGCACTTAAGAAGCTGCATCAGGAGAATTCTAAGTTTCAGGCCGCTTTGGGCTACTTAGACTGAGACCCATTACCAAAACAAACAAACAAACAAACAAATGCCACATTATTTCATAGTTTGTGTATACTAACGTATGAGAAGTGTAATAATTTTTTTATCACTGTAGTGAGAGAGTCAAGTTTTCCTAGGGGTAATCTATGCTATATACTGTTGAAAAATGGCGGTTTCTTTCCTCAAGGGATGGTTCTTCCTGATTAAAGTGACAGCTCCACATTCATGAGCTAAGGTGGACTTGGAATATGGGAGAGAGTACGTGCAACCATCATTGCAGTTGTGGTTTACCAGATCCGGAATCTGCCTTGTAATATACATTAAACATGTTTTAGGTGGTGCCTTAATTAGGGTACTATGGCAGTGATTAAACACCATGACAAAAAGGAACTCGGGGAAGAAATAACTTATAATATGGAGTCCACCATGCAGAGAAGGCAGGACAGGATCTCAAGGTAGGAACCTGGAGCCAGGAACTGGCACAGAGACCAAGACAGAGGGCTACTTTCTGAGTTGCTCCCCCTAACTTGCTCAGTTTGCTTCCTTATCCCACCCAGGACCACCTGCCTATGGGTGAACTGGCCACCATAGGCCAAGCCATGTCATATCAACCGTTGACTGAGAAAATGCTTCATAGACTTGCCTGCAAGCTAATTCCATAGCAGCATTTTCTTGATTAAGATTCCTTCTTCCCCAAGTCAAAATATCACTATTTGCAGATGATATGATAGTATATTTGAGTGATCCCAAAAGTTCCACCAGAGAACTACTAAACCTGATAAACACCTTCAGCAAAGTGGCTGGGTATAAAATTAACTCAAATAAATCAGTAGCCTTGCTCTACACAAAAGAGAGACAAGTTGAGAAAGAAATTAGGGAAACCACACCCTTCATAATAGTCCCAAATAATATAAAACACCTCGGTGTGACTTTAACCAAGCAAGTGAAAGATCAGTATGATAAGAGCTTCAAACCTCTGAAGAAAGAAATTGAAGAAGACCTCAGAAGATGGAAAGATCTCCCATGCTCATGGATTGGCAGGATTAACATAGTAAAAATGGCCATTTTACCAAAAGCTATCTACAGATTCAACGCAATCCCCATCAAAATTCCAATCCAATTCTTCAGAGAATTAGACAGAACAATTTGCAAATTCATCTGGAATAACAAAAAACCCAGGATAGCTAAAACTATCCTCAACAATAAAAAGACTTCCGGGGGAATCACTATCCCTGAACTCAAGCAGTATTACAGAGCAATAGTGATAAAAGTGTATGGTATTGGTACAGAGACAGACAGATAGACCAGTGGAATAGAATTGAAGACCCAGAAATGAACCCACACACCTATGGTCACTTGATTTTTGACAAAGGAGCCAAAACCATCCAATGGAAAAAGGATAGCATTTTCAGCAAATGGTGCTGGTTCAACTGGAGGTCAGCATGTAAAAGAATGCAAATAGATCCATGCTTATCACCCTGTACAAAGCTGAAGTCCAAGTGGATCAAGGACCTCCACATCAAACCAGATGCACTCAAACTAATAGAAGAAAAACTAGGGAAGCATCTGGAACACATGGGCACTGGAGAAAATTTCCTGAACAAAACACCAATGGCTTATGCTCTAAGATCAAGAATCAACAAATGGGATCTCATAAAAACTGCAAAGCTTCTGTAAGGCAAAGGACACTGTCATTAGGACAAAACAGCAACCAACAGATTGGGAAAAGATCTTTACTAATTCTACAACTGATAGATGGCTTATATCCAAAATATACAAAGAACTCAAGAAGTTAGACCGCAGGGAGACAAATAACCCTATTAAAGATGGGGTTCAGAGCTAAACAAAGAATTCACAGCTGAGGAATGCCGAATGGCTGAGAAACACCTAAAGAAATGTTCATCTTTAGTCACAAGGGAAATGCAAATCAAAACAACCCTGAGATTCCACCTCACACCAGTCAGAATGGCTAACATCAAAAACTCAGGTGACAGCAGATGCTGGTAAGGATGTGGAGAAAGAGGAACACTGCTCCATTGTTGGTGGGATTGAAGACTGGTACACCCATTCTGGACATCAGTCTGGAGGTTCCTCAGAAAATTGAACAATGAACTACCTGAGGACCCAGCTGTACCTCTCTTGGGCGTATACCCAATAGATGCCCCAACATATAACAAAGGCACATGCTCCACTATGTTCATAGCAGCCTTATTTATAATAGCCAGAAGCTGGAAAGAACCCAGATGCCCTTCAACAGAGGAATGGATACAGAAAATGTGGTACATCTACACAATGGAATCTTACTCAGCTAGTAAAAACAATGACTTTATGAAATTCATAAGCAAATGGATGGAACTGGAAAATATCCTGAGTGAGGTAACCCAATCACAGAAAAACACACATGGTTTGTACTCATTGATAAGTGGATATTAGCCCAAATGCTCGAATTACCTAAGATGCACAGAACACATGAACTCAAGAACGATGACCAAAATGTGGATGCTTCACTCCTTTAAAAGGGGAACAAGAATACCTTTAGGAGGGGATAGGGAGGCAAAGTTTAGCACAGAGGCTGAAGGAACGCCCATTCAGAGCCTGCCCCACATGTGGCCCATACATATATAGCCACTAAACTAGATAAGATGGATGAAGCAAAGAAGTGTAGGCTGACAGGAACTGGATGTATATCTCTCCTGAGAGACACAGCCGGAATATGGCAAATACAGAGGCGAATGCCAGCAGCAAACCACTGAACTGAGAATAGGACCCCCGTTGAAGGAATCAGAGAAAGGATTGAAAGAGCTGAAGGGGCTTAAGACCCCATATGAACAGCAATGCCAACCAACCAGAGCTTCCAGGAACTAAGCCACTACCCAAAGACTATACATGGACTAACCCTGGGCTCCAAATTCATAGGTAGCAATGAATATCCTAGTAAGGGCACCAGTGGAAGTGGAAGCCCTTGGCCCTGCCAAGGCTGGACCCCCAGTGAACGAGATTGTTGATGGGAGGGTAGCAATGGGGGAGGATGGGGAGGGGAACACCAATATAGCATGCGAGGGGGCGTCGCTAGGGGGATGTTGGCCTGGAAACCGGGAAAGGGAATAACATTTGAAATGTAAATAAGAAATATCCAATTTAATAAAGATGGGGGAAAAAAGACAGAAAAAAAAAAAAGATTCTTCTTCCCAGATGACCCTACTTTTTACTTGCCCTAAAAACTAGAGGACAGATAGCTGAACACTTGCATTATTCCTTGGAAGACTGACAAGCTTTCTCTGAAGATTTATTGGATCACAATAGTTTGATTTTACTCTGTCCTTCATTTTCTAATTACTAATAGACTTGATTTATTTTAGCTTTTAAGACTTTTGCCACCTGGTAACCTTGAATTGAAGCTAGGATATTCATTCATCTAGACAGAGGCATTCCACAGACAATGTATTTGGAAGAGCTATGATTTCAACTGATGTTATAATTATGTTATCTATACAAAAACTTTTCAGTTAATCCGCCAGCAACACTGATCATAGTGCTACAAAAATTAAGACTGCTTTGAAGGCGGAGGAAGTTTCAGTGATTTTTTTTTTTTTTTTGCAGCCTTCATCTGTTGATGGCTGAGAGTCCAAGGCTTCTCAATTCTTTTTATAAATACTTTTCTGTACCCAGAATAATCTACCTTATAACAAAGATTTTATAGTCATCATGACTGATAATGATTTAGCAATCATTTCTCCCTTGAATGATAACTTTAATAGGAACATTGTTACAACTCACCACAGATGGATGGAGTTAAGTCATGGGTGCTACTTGCACTGAATCTTGTTTCACACGGTAGGAAGTTCTTTATTTCAATCAAGTTCAGAACCACGGCCTGCTGTTGAGGTCCTCCAAGGTTACTGTCCGTGCCCACCTCTCACAGTCAGCATTATACTGGCCATGATCCAACTGAAAGCAGACACCACAACAAGGATTTAAACAAAGACAATCCCTGTCTTAGTCTCTCTTCCTGTTACTTTGATTAGACATTCTAAGAGAGAAAGAGCTTGTTTTCTGAGTTCAAAGTGCAGTCCATAATGGCAGGGGATTAAGGGAGTAGGAGCTTGAAGCAGTTAGTCACATCATGTCTGTCGTCAGAAGAACAGAGAAGGGGATGCATGCTTCCTAGTGTTTGGCTTCATCTCTCCACTTTGTTCAGAGATCTTTGTCCATGAAATGATGGTACCTACCACTGAGATGTGTCTTCTCGCTTTGATGAATATTCCCCTGCAGGTATGCTCAGAAACCTTTCTTCCAGGTAGTTCTAAAGTCCTTCAAGTTGACAATCAACTCTAAGCATCACAATCTTATGTAAATCACTTATCAGTAGGTATAAGAATTCCCTGGGCAGGTGATCCTACGCTGTGTGTGAAAGCCAGCTAAGTATGAGCTCAATGAGCTAGAGGCAATGCTTCCTGTGGTTTCTGCCTCGAGGTTCTATGCGAGGTTCTGTCTGACGTCCCTAAATGATGAGCTGTAACTCAGAAGCTGAAACAAAGCCTTTTCTCCCTAAGTTGCTTTTGGTCACAGCATTTTATCACAATAAAAAGACACCTAGAGAAAGGCTGCGATGTGTTGATTCCAGTGGCAAAGGAAGGTCTTTGGTCTGTTCAGGATGCTATGACACAAGGCCACAGACTAAGCTGCTTATAAACAACACACGTTTATTTCTCATAGCTCTAGAGGTTGGAAGTCCAAGATGAAGGCATCTGCAGAGTCAGTATCTGGTGGAAGTCTGTTTCCTGTTACATAAATCATGTTTTCCTACAGTGACCTCACACAGAAAGGGGACAAGACAGTTCCTGAGGTGGTTTCTTTTATAAATACATTAACTTCATCCTGAAGGCTCTGCTCTTGTGACCTGCTCATCCCCAAAGTTCCCATCGAGAAAAACTATCCTAGTCATAACTTGGATTTGATGTGTTGTTTTAATTCCATTTCTGATGCTATGATATAGAGCCCAACAGAAAGCAACTTAGAAGAGAAAGGGATTTATTTTAGTTTACAGTCTCAGATAATAGTTTATCATTGTGGAGAAACCAAGGCAAGAAATTCAAACAGATTACATCTACAATAAAAAGCAGAGAAAAATGAATGTGTACAAATTCACTCACTCATGTTCTTGAGTCAACTCCATTTCTCCATTCCTGAATAGTTTATGATTTCCCTGCTAAGGGAATGGTGCCACCCACAATGAACTCCGTCTCCCAACATCAATTAACCTAATTAATCCTTACCTCCAAGACATGCCCAAAGGCCAAGCCAACGTAGACAACTCCTCACTGAGACTCTCTTTCCAGTGATTCTACATTAAGTCATGTCAGCAATTTAAGCTAACCATCACCCGTGTATTACAGGAAGACACAAATGTTCAGACCATAGCAGAAATCATTCATAAAGAGTTAAAGAAAACAGTTTTGTGGATGTTTAATGTTACAACTAAGAACCAATATTTTTCTCTTTAATTGACCGAATTTTTTTATCAAATCTACATAAAAATATCCTTCTCAGAGGTGTAGGGATGAATGTATTCTATGTTGAGTTAAAAAGTTCAACATTGAACTTACTACTATTAGGTTTTGTGGTGTTGATATGGACACATTTGGCAGAGCAGAACACATCATAGGTAAAATTATGATTGTATTCATTCAAGAAATACAGAGAAAATTATTCTTGCAATTGGGTGGCATACACATATAAACATACTATATTGAGTGAACTGTCACAGCTTGAAACAACAGCTGCAGCCAGCATCAGAAATTTAAAAACATTTAATTAACACAGCTGACTATGAATGCCTATTGATTAAACTTACATTGAACACAGAAACAAAACTAAATAAGTCAAAGGCAAGGCACATTTTGCAAGGTGGTGTGTACTTCTTTTGTTCTTTTTTAACCGGATTTTAGAAATGTTTCAGCATTCAGGAGAATTGCATCGTAAATCAGCCCGCTAGTCCCTTGCTGGCACTGAAAGATTCTTCAATTAAAAAATGATTAGTTGAAAATCTTCTATCAAGACACTCATGTGTTGGAAACCAGAAGATTTCAGGTTTTGCAATAAGTACAAAGGCAAGATGATTCCAACCAAGTCAGGGAGATGAGAGAATTAAGTGACGAAGACCTCAGACAGCTCAAAGTCTAGTTTTGAAATCCTGCAAATGACTTGTAGGAACAATCTTTTGATCAAGCTCCGTTTTTGTAATTGGATTATATCATGTACTGGAATGGAATGAAAGTCCTATGACTTCGTACATCTATTTGGCAACACAATAGAATTATGGGCCCAGAGTTTATTTTTTATGAGTTTTTTGCCTTGTAAAATATTTGGTGGCAAAGAAATCTCGAAATTGAGGTAAAAAGCCATTATCTGTCCAGTGCCTGACCTCGTATGTGAACACACTTCCCAAGGGCTAGAACTGATCGTCTCAATCACTTCAGACATTTCCTTTGGGTTGATCCGATTCATAAGCACCCAGTGTCAATGTATTTTCTCAAATATAATGTTATACTATTATAGGACAGAGGAAACACACCTCCATTTCAAACATTATTAGAAACATTAATTTGAAGATTAAAGAGATAACATCAAGAAAAGTAAAACTTTCCATGAAAATATATATTATGTATGTAACAGATCATTTTCAGCAAACATGTTGTAGAAAGGGATGTTGCATATTATTTTTGGTTTTAAGATATTAAGATATTATAATTTTCTATTTTTCTTTAACCTATAAAACTATGATTTATTTTATAGATGAAGTGATTTTTGCAAAAATTTCTGCTAAGAAATATTTATAAGTCAACCAGTTTAAAGCACATGCCAATTTGTTTGAAGGTTTCTTTTCCTTTTATATTTTTCCCTTTTGTCAGTTAAGACTGGCCTTGAACCCAGGTACAAGTCACAGACATTTTATTTCTATTGAATCGTTTGAATCCATTTTATAAAGTCATACAGGAAGTCAGTCTAAAAGGTAGAATGTAACCAAGGCTGCTCTTGAAATTCTGACTTTCTGGCTTCCACCTTCCAGGTGCTGAAATTGAAGGAGCTGTTTAATGACTTCTTGAGATATTTGATTTTAATCAATCTTAATATCCTCCTTTGCTCTCAAAACTGTGGATTTAGAGTGACTAGGGATCTTAGAGTGCTAGGCTGTAGTTACAAAATTCTACCATATACTAGGGTGTTAAACATAGATACCAATTTTCTCCCTGCTCTGGAAAAGGTAGAAGTCCAGCATTGGAGCAACCCCAGTCTGCTTCTCATGCCGCTCCACTCCTGGCTTCCTCCTATCACAAATGCTTTGGCAGGGCCACCCCAAGTCTTGAGATGGCAGAGACAGAGTCCAACATTCCTGGTGTGACTGACTGAGGCATGAATGCCACTTCTACAGGTTCATCCCCATGATCCAGTGTCATCCACACCATCTCTGATAGGCCTCAACAAATACCATCAATAGGCTCACCACTTCAAAAGACAAAACTCAGTTCATGAAACTTTTACTTAAGCCTGTAGCCCTATATCTAGGAGTCATAGCCTAGAATAAGAAGTAACAATGGTGTTTCATACACACAGTCCTTATGTGTCCATAACCACCCAACAGCCAGGTTCTCAGACGCAGGTGAATGTGTACCCTTTCCTATCATGTCTGTGGTCCAAAACAAGCCTCTTCGTGCCCTTTGTCTTTGAAAGCCTCTCACTTAGCTGAGCACTCTCTCAGCTGCTCACTTTTGAAGACACAACTCCTGCTTTGCATCTTGCTAGGGTGCATGGGCTTCTGTAAGGCTGTTCTGAAGGCCTTTTGCAGGGTCCCCTCGCTTTACCATTGTTAGGAACTCTCACGCTTAAGTGGCTCAGAACTGCTGGTTACAAGAGGCTAGGGATGCCACCCAATGGCTTTCTATGGTCTGAAATTAGCCCGAAAATAATTTGAGGCTTTTCTGTTCCTTCCCAGTCCTCCCTGCCCTTGCCTAGTAAAATGAGCAGTGGACTCCTTTCCACGGGTTCATCACCATCTAAGGACCAGTCTCCCCCTCTCTTGATCCTGCCTCCCAGAGTATCGTCCTCCTTTTGGTGAAGAGCTAGCTCTTAAGCACTGCCACGTTATTTACACAGACACAGTTTAAAATGTGCTTCTCGTCTTTGACAACATGCTTTTGGACCCCTCTACCAAACAACTCACACTTACACTCAGATGCCTTGGGTTTCCAGATTCTTGTGGCTAATACAAGTTTTAAGATAATAATTCGGATGACTTCACTGTTTACTGCATCTACTCTCATCTAAATAACAGAGCCAGGGCTCCAGGCAAAAAAGGACGAGAGCCTAGGGAGGGACAAACCTTAGTTATTACCTCAAAATGTCCTGCCAAAAATGCAGGAATTTGAAGGATTAAAAAAAGTTTTAAAATTATTTATTAGATCCCCTGTTTTATAGACGCTTGTGAGACCCAACTAGAGCAAATGCTTGCTTTTAGGATGACCTGCAGCACTGGACCACATTGACATTCACCTCCTTCAAGCCAGAATGCTTTCCAGTGATTGACAGTTGCCCACCCCATCAGTTTTCCCGAATTACCCTCAAAATGCATCTTTAGGAATTGGAGACAGTGTTCTTCTGCATGACACGATTCTCCCATGAAATTTTGTGCATTTGTGAGTGTGTGTATGTGTTGTATAAAGGGTAACTTCAAGTTTTCTTCAGGTACCATTCACTCCTCCTCCTCCTCTTCCCTCCTCCTCCTCCTCCTCCTCCTCCTCCTCCTCCTCCTCCTCTCCTTCCCTCCTCCTCCTTCTCTTCCTCCTCTTCCTTCTTTCCTCCTCCTCTTCTTCTTCAGATAGAGTCTCCCACCTCCCCCAGAATTTGCCAAGTAAGGTGAGCTGGGTGGCCACTGAGCCCCACAGGTCCACCTGCTCTAACACAAACATACATTCAGTGCCTGACTTTCCCCAGTTGTTTCTGAGAACTGAGCATGGGTTCTGTTGCTTGTGTGGCAAGCACTTTCTGAGCCAAGCCTTTCTCCAGACCTTTGCACTAAAAGTTTGCCTACTCTGCCCTCCTGTGGGTATGGGTGTGGATGTGGGTGTGGGTGTGGGTGTGGGTGTGGATATGGGTGTGGACTTGTGGATGTGGGTGTGGCCTTACCCCAAGCACGGGCGATTATCCTGGCCTTTCTGACCATCCAGGGCTTTTCTTCTGAATTGTGCATTTTGTTTGTGAACGTGTATCCAATCTCCAGAGCCTTGGAGTGTCATAGGATGTAGTTGCTTTAATAATTCATACAGTGGATGGGAAGGAAAGTGACTTATGCTTTAAAAAGTGAAAGTCTGAGTCGGTCTTCTCCTATTTGCCTTTGGAGCAAGATATAGAACTCTTAGCTCTTCCTACATCATGCCGGCCTGGATGCTGCCATGCTCCGGCCATGATGATAATGGACTGAACTTCTGAACCTGTAAGCCAGCCCCAATTAAATGTTGTCCTTTATAAGAGTTTTAAAAAAAAGTGAAAGTCTTTCTAATTTGTGTATAATCTAAACCTTAACTGCTTATTAAAAACATTTTTTTTCTCACAGAGCTGGATCAAGTTTCAACCCCAAGATTTTCCATTGTAAGCAACTTTTAATAAAGATGCAAATGACTTTGGAACCACATCTCTTCTAGCACTAACACACCAGGATGCTAACCTGCTCTGTGCTTCCCTTTGCGTTTCGGCAGAGCTCCAGGCAATCACATTAGAGCTTTGGGTAAAGTTGTCCTAGAACTACCTTATGGTGTCAATGCTGAACCTGTCAAAAACCAAGTTTAGTGGGATTTTTTCAGACATGAATTTTTTTCTCTGTGACATTTTCAGGTAATCAGCTCCTGCCTTAATTAGGCCCATGGTCACTGAACTCATTAATTTCTTCCTTCTTTGTTCTTCCTCTCTGAGAGAAGTGGAAGACACGGCTGCAGCAGTATTTCACCCCAAGAAGCCCGGGCAGCCTAACTGAGTCCAGTCTGATCGGATGCTTTTATTTCCCTGGGCTCAGTATTCATTGAATCCCCCCTCAAACATCAGATCTTGATTCACAGAAACTTCACACCAGCAGCTTCAAGCCAAGTCTCCCATTTCCACAGCCTTTTGCTCTAGCAGGGCAAAACAAATAAACAAATCTATTAAGGATGCCATTGTAAATCCAGGGCCCAGGATATTTACACATGGGAACACAAAATAAGGAATAATAGAAAAAGTGATGCAAAACCATGATGATTTATATAATTATTTCCTGCCACGCTTCATCTCAGCAATGCAGGATTTATGGTGGTGCTTTGCTTTACAAAACAAGGATACATTGTATATAAACCAGAGTGCAAGCACACCAGCTCTGTTTAGCAACCAGCCAAGGGCTGGTAAACTGCCTCCGAGTCCTTAGCCCACCCACCAACTAGTGGGGGAAGGGCATGGAGCTCTTACCCCTGTGTCAAAGGGAATTTCATTTTCTAAACAGACCTCGCCAAGTGGGGTCTTGAAGTATTCAATACCCGAGTTTATTCTGTAGGTATCTATTTTGAGAAGTCATTACTTCTCTCTGTCTCTGTCTCTGTCTCTCCCTATCTTTCTCCCTTCCTCTCTTCCTCTCTCTCCTTCCTCAAATTTTAACACAATGAAGTAAACTAGAAACATAGTAAAAACAACCACACTTTACTTGCACCTTCCTTTCTCTAACGTTTACAAATTTATTTTTCACCGGATGCTAGTTATAACCCTCAGGGAAAGAGAAGTCTTCTGAAGAAACCTGGGCCTTTCAGTGTAAATTTAACTAGAACAGGCCCACAATGCTCGTGGTTGGCTGAGCAGAAATAATTCTGATGGTGTTCTAACTCCCAGATCTCCTTCTGCCTTCCCACTAAAGGGCAATAGTTATATGTTCCTGGAGTGTTACCCTTGTGGTAGAACTATGGGATTAAATAAATTATAAGAGGTTTACCCATTGTCTCAAGGAGACAGCATGCTAACAAGACTGCTCCGAATGTTCTCAGATTTGGCAAGTTTAAAATGAAATCATCCTCGCCTTGCAAGAAACCTCTTTCCTGGGTCTCACTCAAAACAACCTTTCTTGCCAAGTCGGCCTATAGCCAGTAGTGAGCTCCAAGGGGAAGCCCCAGTATGGACCAGCAAAATGACTCCCCTAGTAAACTGTCCCACCAATGACATAGAAGCAAGGCCACCTTGCCTTCGTGGTGGCCTAAGTCTTTACTTGCACCTTAGCCCTTCTATGCCTCCTTTCTCCTTCTGAAGTCCTGCATGTAGGTCCCTGCCTGCCCAATCCTTCCTTCCATCAAAACACTAATTTTATTCCAGAAGCCTCAAGCTTAGTCTGGATCCAGGAACACTGCTTGGTAGATCCTTCCAATGCAACAGCCTCTTCTATTGGCTTTGAGAAGGCTAGGCTGATTCCATGACAGGCTTCAAATTGGCAGTTTAAATCTCTGACTCCAAGAACTGGGCAATGCCAGGCAAGTCCAGGCCTCAGAAGCTGCCCCACTATCTAGCTTGAGGCAGGGACAATGAATGGGTCAGCAGCAGTTTCCAAACTTCCTCAGCTACTTCCTGGACAACAGTTTCTAGACTTCTCCAGCAAGTTTCCAGCCCTCACACCCCGGTAATGGAACGTCCATAGAGATAGACCCAATAGATCGGCATAGAAGCCACCTACCCTGGAATTCACTAAGGTGGTTTAAATCAGGCCAGCAAGCTCACTTGGTTGTCTCTCTGTTTTGGTAATGGGCGACCCCAGCATGCTGGACTTTTGCAGAATAAAGCACTCTTTGTGTTTACACACTATTTGAGTCCAGGGTATCATTCTTTGGCAAATCATAGACCCCTACAGCTTATGAATAAAAGACGAGGAGTTACATAGACTTCCTGGTAGGCAGACAGAAAAGGAGAGGGGCCATCACTAGGTAATAAAGGTGACAAACTTCCAAGATATCGAGGTTTTTTTCCTCAACCCTCCTGACCTGAGACAAAGGCCTGGCTGCTTAAAAATAAAAAAGGCCCTGTGGGCTTTTGTCTCTGGTGGACTGCCTCAGCAAGTTCAAGGTTGAGTCGGGACTCAGTGCCTAAGAGTTGTGGGCCAATTAGCCATCATATTTCTCTCTTTGCAAAGGGATCAACCCTAAGGTGAAGGAGAAAAACTCTTCAGAGCCTTGAAAAGAGACTGGATTTTGGACTTTTTGCTTCTTGGGCTTCTCGCTTCTGTGTCTCCTCACCCCCAATGAAACCTTTCCTTTAACTGATTTTGTCTTCTGCTGCCTACAGGGTTTGAGCTTTCTCTACTATCTGTTGTGCTAAAATTTGTCCTGCCTTTTAATTCTTTAACTGGTGGAGCAAATTAATGCAATAAAAACCTCCAGACTATTTCAGAGGATTACAGCAAACAGGGCTCCATTGTCTTCCATATCCAATCAGTTCACTCACGTGGCTCATCCCGCCATCCCACCATCCCACCATCCCGCCATCCCACCATCCTCCCACCAGCATCTTCTTCCAAGAATCTTCTAAGGCACAAATATAAGCAGTCTGTTTTCATTTCATGTCATAAGAAAAAGTGCAGATATGGGAGTTTCTCAAGAGTAATATGATCATTTTAATAGATAATTATGTACACCTCTGTGCTTATATGAAACAAGACACTTTTCTGTATTCATCACATTGGGTCTTTCCCCAATTCAGACCAAGCCCACCTCAAGTGGACAGTAAGAATTCCCACTTGCCTGTCATCTCTGCTTTCTTTCCCACCCCAAAGATGGCACCTTGGCATTCTGAGTATTTTAAGATGAAGGAAAAGAAGACCACAAAGGCAAGAGTTTATATTGACTCTCTCCTGCCATTCTCTCTGGATGTCTCATGGGAAGGAAATTTCTGCCACCATTTCATCACTAAAATAGACCATAAAATCTAGAAGATTATTCTTGGAACTAACCCATTTCTTCTATATTTCAGGCACTCAAGTGACAGGTGTCCTACCCTGTAGGGGTGTCTATAGAAAGGCCACGAAGAACTGCAGTGACTGGGTCTTCCTATGCATTTCCCAGGTTGCCATAATTAGACCACATTCTTTTTCAAAGCACCTACTTCTGCCTATCTATAAACATGCTCAGGTTTCCCCAGGTCACTGAAGTCTCACTCTGAAGGTTCCTACTCCACATAAAATGTTTATTACACCAATGAATATTTTCTCTTTTTAATCTTTGTTTTGTTTTAGGGATGTCAGCTAGTATCTCTGTGGTGTTTTCCCCCCTGCAATTGAATAACTAGGGGTTTGTAGTTATTCTTTTGCTACTTCTTGGGTTCTTCTTTCTTCCTTCCTTCCTTCTCCACCCTTTCACTCCCTTAATCCTAGAGAGAAAAAAGGATAGAGAGGAAAGTGGAGATGTTATCATTAGACTGCTTCCCGCTGATTAGAAGAATCAGGTTCCATGGGGTAAGTTTGATTTTTGCCTGTCAGGATATCTAATTTATTATTCTTGTTCTCTGTGCATGACTACTTAACAAGCCATGACTAACAACAACCAATGACAGCCAATAACCCACCTTGTCTCTCAGGACCCTAGCATTTATGTACCTTTAAAAACTTCCCAGAATTTCAAACATCACACAACCTGTGAAAGTATTTATGACTGGCAAAATCACACCCCTGCTAGAGCATGAGGCAAATCATAGTCAGCTGCTGTGGACAGTCTGAAACAGCCCCATAGTCCATACCTGGGATTAAAACAAAAACAGAGCATTATAATATTTCTGTGTTTTCTCTAAAGAAATAAAAATTCCAAAATTTTCAATACAGGGGTTTAGCTAACATGATTCTTCAGAAAAATCATCAAAATTGTCAAATAATATATCAATTAATGAAGAGAAAGGTCAAAGAAAAAGAGCAAGGAGGAGTATATGGCAGGGTTTGGAGAGAGGAAAGGGAAGAGGGAAATGATGTCATTATATTATAACTTCAAAAAAAGTAAAAACCAATATTTTAACAATTTGTCTCTACTGAATATCTTTCCCCCATTCCTCAGCCCCCTTCACAAGTCACCATCTCTAACAGTTGAAAAGGTAACACAGACGGACTTTCATGTCATCCCTCATCTCTGACTATTCTTACTTCCATGGTTTCTGTAAAGCTAGGCTCATTGCTGTCCCTCACACAGAACAGACACTGCTTCCTATCAGCTTAGGCTGTAGAGATGGGTTTGCATTCCCCCAAATAGCTAATTTGCCTCCTTGGGGGTAGTTGATCCTGTCTCAATGATACCTCCCTTTATAGAAGAGGTCTGGGAAAAAAAAAGATCAGTAGGAGTTAAGTTCTTGACTGGGATACTGGGACCTCAGTATCTACTACTTCCTTCCCATGTAGCAGAAAGTAATCAGTGTCTCCACACTCTTGTACTTAAGTGCTTATTGCCAACTAATGAGAATCTACTTCCTCTGGGTTAACTTACCTTAAATAGAATAGTTGTGAAGATTCCCTTGACATCAGGCCTATTACTATCTGTCTTAGGGTTAAATCAGTGGTGATTAAGAAGAGACCAGCATCACTGAAGTGAAATCTTCTAGGAAATGTTTTCTGAGAGCCCAAAGAAGCTGGACTTGTTCATGTATAAGAATCACTCATGTGGTACTGGTTTTGAAGACATGAAGGGATTGTGGAGAGTACCTAAGGCTTGGCATTGTGAGAGGCCAAGAAAGGCCATTGGTGAAGGAGCAGCCTCAGTTGTAATTGATGGCCCAGGACTGAAGGAGTCATGCAAAGAGGTTGAGTCTTGGCATCATGAAGGGAGCCTTTGAGAGGCTATTTGTAAAGCCTAGTTGCAGCAGGAGACCCCATCGTATTGCAGATGTCACTACTATGGGATGACCACCAAGAACAGCAGCAGAAGTAGAGAGAAGTCAACCAGAGCCTAGAGTGTGACAGAGGGCAGAGCTGGAACATGCCAGAAGATCATATGTGGATCCTGGGCACTGAAACAAAAGCTATGAAGTTGAAATTGACTTGGAAACCCGAGGTTAGAGATGTCAGAGCTGCGGGATAAGCTGCTAACAGGGAGTGGAAATAGCCGAAGAGAAAGAATCGTGTTGCAGTCAACAAAGCTGAAAGGAGTTGGACATCAGACATGGAGATGCAGAGTTTGGAGTTTTCCCAGCTGGTTTTGGTATCGCTTTGGTCCAGTATTGCCTCGCTATGATGTTTTGGAATGGTATATCTTGTGCCATGATATATTTGAAATCATGTTTTTTCTTTTGATTTTATATGGGATTACAGCTAAGAGATTGCGTGAATCTTAGAAGAGATATTGAATTTCAGACTTTTAATATTGAGACTGTTATAGACTATGGAGAGTTTTGAGGTTGGACTAAACATATTTTACATTATGCTATAACTGGGTATGGCACCCATAGACTCATGTGTTTGAACAAGCCTATGGAGTTAGGGGGTGAAATGTGGTAATTTGAATATGCTTGGCCCTTGGGAAGTGGCACTGTTAAGAGGTGTGGCTTTGTTGGAATGGGTGTGACCTTGTTGGAGGAAATATGATACTGTGCAGGTGGGCTTTGAGGATTCCCAATGCTCAAGCTATGCCTAGTGTGGAAAGAGAGCCTCCTCCTAGCTTCCAGAAAGAGAGTCACTTCCTGGATGCCTTTGGATCAAGGTGTAGGACTCTTAGCACTTCTAGTACCATGTCTGTCTGCCTGCTGCCATGCTCCCTGACGTGATGGTAATGGACTGAATCTCTGAAACTGTAAGCCAGACCCTTTGTAAGAGTTGCTGTGGTCATGGTGTCTCTTCCCAGCAATGGAAACCCTAACCAAGGCACTATTACCTCTTAGAATGGGTGGGAGGGCCCCATAGACTCACAAAACCTCCTCCTCTTCCTGAAGTTACTTAAGAGATAAACAATTCCTGGGAATTAAAGGGAGACTGGTGGTCTAGTGTCCCATAGGTTGGCCAGTGGGACCCATCAGAGGTGTAGTTTTTGTGATTATATCTAGCTATGGGTGGAATGCTTTATTGTAAAAGATGGCCTATTTATAAGTTGCCAAAGGGATTTCTCAGTGGTCTTACTGCCTGTATTCCTCTAAATAAAGCCAAAAAATGTATTGCTTTACCAAGCTAGTCCTGGATTGAAATTTTTCTTTGGGCAACCGGTGCCTTCTCTGTCTTTGGTGAATAGATTTCTCCTCTCACCTCCCCAGGATTAAAGTCCATGACATACCACAGGCTCAGAACAATGGAATGAAGAGATCATAGCCTAAAAATCTCTGATACTCTAAGCAAAAACAAATCTTTCCTCCTTGTGAGTGAATTTCCATAGATGGTTTGTGGCAGGAACAGAAAGTAACATGATACACCCATCACCACCACCACTATGGGAGGGGTGAGGGGAACAAGAGGAAGAGGTTCTGTGCACTATGGGCGTTATGGTGGGAGCAACCTGATAATGTCACTACCATGCACTATATGCATCTTACCTGCTAGAGTATAAGAGGGATAGTGGAGGTCTGGGAATAGCAGTGGGCAGGAGAGATAAGAGTACCAGGTAAGGTCCTGAAAGTCTCAAGCAGTGAAGACCTTTCTTCCTAGAGACTAGAGAAGAAACCTGAGCCAGTATCCAGTAGAAGAAATGAGATGGTATTTCCCAGAAGCCCCTTGAACTTCTATCCTGCTGTTTACAGCCTCCAGCCCAACCTGCTGTGTTCCTGTGCTAGTAGTTTTGTCTTAAATACTAGCTGTGAGAAGGGGCCTAGGCACTAACCCAGTGTTATTGTTAAGATTTAAAGGGTGATCAAAGCTTTGAGACAGAGTTGGGACGTGGAATGCAGCGTAAGCACTAAAGAGAGTCAAGCAATGGGTGACCTGTGTGAACGCCCACGTGAGAACTGCTCTCGGCACACGCTTCATGTCTTTCTGTAGCAGAGACTAAGTGTTCGAGGATGGGAGTTGAAGGGATGGAGTGTCTAGGTGAGATGACTTCAGTGGGAAAAATCTTTTCCTTTCAGTACAGCGGGGTCAAATACATTCGGAATCCGTAGAGAGAAGGGGGTCACTCGTGACCCTCCTGATGGAGATTCCAGCAGTAGTAGGAGGCCAAGGAACTGCCTCCCATCTCCTCTCTAGTGAAGGCTGACTGGGTATCAGTGTATCCTTTTTGCTTGACTCATCAATGAGCCCCTCTTCGCCATCTACAGGTAGAATCAAAATTCCCTGTCTCTTCTGCCAAATTCCGCCAGAGGGACTTTCCCCCTTTGGTTCCTGGCTGAAAGCATGGCTAATGTGGCTGACTGGTAATGACCACAGTTAACTCTGTGGTAACTGAGCAGAGGAGAAAGGTGTGAGAAGAGGCAAGCTGACTAATGAAGAGCAGATCACTGCTATCCTACAAGGAAACTTTCAGAATGTTGAGCACCAGAGAGGAAGAAGCCAGGGCAGAAATAACAAAGTTCAGGATACAGGAGACCTTCCTTATTGTCCCGGATAAGTTAAAACAGCTTGTAACAGTACAGAACATCACTTCGAATTCTCATCAAAACAAGGAGACCATCTTCTTTGGCTGAACCTTGCAAGTACCATTGGCCAGTGGGGCTTCCCAGCCATGGCTTCCACTAAAACCCAGAGATGATTTTACAGCTGTTCTCACAAGAACGGTTTCAACACTAGGGGACTGGAAAAGCTAGAGCTGAAAAATAGAATATATAGTCTCTTTAGAATAAAAGGAAATGACTGGAAGCCCGGTAATGAATGCCACAGCTTACTAGAAAGACAGATTTAAAGAATAAGGAGACACACGTTAAGAGCTAAAATTGGAAACATGTGCTACAGCCATCTCAGGGAGCCATAGGAAGTCAGAACTGGAGGATACCCAAGGGTACAGCATCTAATTCCCACACTTAATGGTTCAGGAAACCCAGGTCACCAGAAGTGAAGTGACTTTTCCATGCTACCCACTGTTAGTGTCAGGTTAATCTCCTAATTCAAAAGTCAGTCCTCTCTGACCCGAATTCTTCTGGGCAAGGTTGACATAAGTCTCTGCTCCCTTTTACAAGAGCGCTCATACAATTGAAGTTGAAATACGCACACCCTTCCATTCTTTCTACTGTCTCACTCGCTAACACCTTATTTGAGCTGTTTCAGAAATACTTGATGGACTTAGTATTTCATAGTCTCCAAATCCTGGAGACCTTCTTGCTCCTTTTTCTTCATTTTGCCTTTTCCTCCTATAGCCACATATGCATTCAGCTTGCATAGTAACATTCCTTTTAGTGCATCAATTGTCTCCTACCATTTGCTTCTTGTGCTTTCTTGATTATGGATTTTAAATGTTAAGAAGTATCATTATTTACTCATTCCAAAATTGCTGATATAATCTCCTTCACCAACAGATCTCACATGTTTTCATGATTACTGATTAATATAAGTGAGCAATGCTCCCCACATCCTTACTGTTTCAGAAGTAAAACACACATGCACACACACACACTCATACACACTTACATATACACACAATACACACACTTACACACATACACACATACTCACAATACATACTCACACATACACACACATGCACACACATATGCACTCACACACACACACTCACACACTCACACATATAATACACACATACACACTCACACACACATGCACACACACACTCTCTCACACACATGCACACACACATACACTCACACTCAAACTCACACACACATACACACAGGATTCTATGTTCCTTAACATAAAAGCTTTCCCACTTTCCCTTCTACATCCATATCTGTCTGTTTTACAAAGTTCAGCAAAAACAAGGCAGAGGATCTCATCATTTTACTTCAAGAGTATTGCCCAGTTCTCTGAGTTCCTGAGTACGTAGTGTTTCACTGTGAGGTCTTGAACTCTGCATATGGCTATGTATTACGAGGAACGATCCAGTACCTCTTCAGCTTACAACTGAATTGACACATTCCTTTCCTGTCCTTCTCAGACTTGATGATACAACATACCCAGTACCATCCTTCCCTAAATGAATGGTATGAGGGCTGAGAAGCATATTGGGGAAACGGAGGCAAGACAGTCTGCAGTGCTGCAGGCACAGGTTACAGGACTCATGTCCCCAGGCTGATGGCCATCCACTGAATCTGTCACCATGAAATCAGTTGGTCATTTAACCAGCAAACATGATGGGAGCATCTCCAGTGTCCTGGGTATTTTCTGGAGATAGCTGTAGCGTCCATTTGCCAGGAAAGCTCTTTCTGCCTCTGCTCATCTCTTCTAATTCATAACATTTCTCATTGAACAGCTACAGGTTAGAAATGGACTGTTTCCATTTCCGGCTTGACGATTGGCTGGCTTCTTTGGCTCCCTGGCTCTGTGAAGACCTAAAGCAAACTTTAATCCCCACATTGCCTTCTTGATTGGAGCCTATCCAAGTGGCCCTGATACATGCTGTGGCCCACAGAAATTGTTTGACTTATTTTTTCACCCAATGCTGGGCTATACACCTTACTCAAGTTTTCCTGATTTGAGTCACCAAAATTACTAGCCTAGTTTGTGGGGTCTTTACCTTCTGGTTTTCCTCCTGGTTTTACCAGAAACTCTTTGCTCTTAAGGAGGTATTCTGGGCATTTCACACTTTAGGGCTGGAAAGACGGCTCAGCAGTTAAAAGCCCTTGGTGCTCTTCCCAAGGCCAGAGTTTGTCACATAGTATTCATGTTGGGCAGTATACTATCGCCTGGAGCTGGTAGTCCAGTACCGACTTCTGGCTTCTGCGGACACCTGCACACATGTGACATGCATCCACACCAATACACATAAGCATAAGCAAAATTAAAAGAAACCTCTTAAGCAAACATCCCTTCTCTAGACTATCATTTCGTTTCCTGTTACTGATGATAATATTAGTAATGCCTGGTGTTAATTCAGTAGTGACTAAATGCTATACCTGGTTGAGTGTTCTGTGGGCAGCATCAACTCAGTCCTTGCGAGGACCCTGTGAAGTAGATGCTGCTATCATTGTCATTTTGTAATTGAAGCGTTTTGCTGAGTATCAGTTCGTTTAAACACCCTCCAGTGGCTTCTCAAACCTCAAACCAATGCCATCTCTCCCTACTCACTACTACCACATAACCTCTCTTTCAGCATGGTACACACATAGCTTCATGTCAAAGACATATCTTTGAGGGTTGGTGGATGTCTTAGTGGTAAAGGTATGGGCTATGCAAGCCCAGTGACCTGAGTTTAATCTCCAGAACCCACTTAAAGGCCTAAGGTGAGGACCTGTTGTACAAAGTTGTTTTCTGACTTCTCCATGTATTCATGAGAACCCCCAAAACACTGCATGTATTTATGTGCACATGCACTCATCATGAAACAACAGTATCTGTTTTCCTTGGAAATAACATTATTGGTGTTTCTTCTTAATTTTTCTTCATTTTGTATGAATGGGTACTTTGCCTGAATATATGTCTGTGTACCATGTGCATGCTCGGTGCCTTTAGAGGTAGAAGTTATCAGAACCTCTGAATCTCCAGGTCCAGAGGTAGTGAACTGCCCTGTGGAAACTGGGAGCTGAACCTCGTCCTCTGTAAGCCACCAAGTGCTCTAATCACTGAGACATCCCTCCAGCCCCCATTACTGTCTTTCCTTTAAATTTAATAATCTATACATCAAAGACATACTCATTGGTACCACACTTGGATAACACGCATGGGGGCCAGCAGAACAAGAAAATAATTAAATGTAATAAACTTGTGCTCACACCCATCATGAAAAATCTACTTCAACTATGCTTGCATTCCAAAATATTTAGATTATGGTTACCGTTTGAAATCTAGTTCATAGAATGGAATGTAAAAATCATGTTTCTAACCTTGAAACTACACTAGAACTCTAGCTTAAACCATAATATGGAACTATTTATTCCGTTTCTATTTTATGAGATTATGAGTTTATCAATTTCCTATAAATCCTGAAACCGTGAAAGAATCACCAGGGACTGTCAGCCAAGCTGGGAAGAAGTCAGGGTCATCCATCTGCATGCCACATGGGGTTCCTAGGGACTGATAACACAGTCCCTGTGATACTGAGTGAGGAGGAAGAGTTGATACATTTAAGGGCTGGAGAAACATCTCAGCAGTTGAGAGGGATTGAGACTCTCAAAGAGAGATTGGGTTCAGTTCATAGCATCTGATTGGTGGCTTGCAACTGTTTCTAACTACAGTTTCAGGGGATCTGATGCTCTCTTCTGGTCTCCTCAGGAACCAGGCACACTCATGGTGCACACACATACCTACATGCAAAGGCCCCACACAATCAAAGTAAATGAGTCTTTAAAAAAAATGACACCTTGAGAATTAATTGAGAATTAGAATTAGAGAAGAAACCAATCATTATTTATCTGATTTCGTCTAATGTTCTCTGGACTTCTAGCTGTCCCCTACTGTGAGACCAGTGTACTAACTTACTCTCTAAAGTGACTCCTACACACAGGGACACCAACAGGAGCTGGAAAGACCCAAACAGAAAGCATTCTGTAAGCTCGAGGACTCTTGTTCCTTTCAACTTTGTGTTAAGAGGAGGACAGGAGAGCAAGCACGGGATCCTCCCAGATCACTATACAGGAGATAAAGCTTCTAAGCTCCTCATGGCGACCAATGAGAAGGAATGAATCAATGTTGTGATGAGGTGTGCTTTCCCTGGGTGTCCTCCTGCATCTTGCATAAGAAATCCACATACAGGTACGATTTGAGTCAGGATCCGCCTGTCTCTCCATGTGCCAGGATGGGGCCAAAAGTGCTCCAGAAACAGCACAGTGAGTGACGCCTGCTAGATACTCACCATTTGGACTCTTGGTTCTTCAGGCCCTGAAAAGAGGTGATATGGCTGCTGCGATTTCTGATGCTGACAGGCTGTACGTTCGGTTTGCTGTGGTATTCCACGGTGAACTTCCTTTTAAAATATAGGGCAGAAGCCAATCAAAGGTACATACTCTCATGGATGAGGTCTCATCCTTCTGTAACTGGCATACACCAGTATTCCTCAAAGTTTCCTATTTAAAATTGCTGAGCATGGGTATGTCCTTTTCCTTGCCCCTTTTCACACTTAACGCTGAAAGCTTAACCAACTCCATTCAGAACTAAAGAAAGGAACAATGTGGTTTTGTTCTTCGTAACAGCAACTGCTCTGTTTATAAGGAACAGCTTTTTCTTGGGGATTCAGGCGAAAGTATCCATCCCCATCACCCATCTCCTCTTCACTAGCTCTCACAAGACTTATCCTCTTCCTGTGTATTTCCATGTCACCAAGAGAAGAGAAAACTTGGGTCTCAGTGAAAGGGGAAAAAGAGCTCGTTTCTGGAGAAAGGGCGAAGAGGAACTAGGCGCCCGTGAAATAACGTATCCAGGCACATTGCCCAGCCCCTTCACGCTGTTCACAAAGGGACTCAGGAGTGAAAAAGGAAACTTCCAGTCCCAGATACTCTGAGTGATGGCTACAAAGAGTCACAAAGGTGGTGAGTAAATCCTGGCTTTCCACCCAGCATTAACTAGGCCCAACTCCCAGCTCCTGGCCCTTTGCAAGAGCCTGGCCAATTCAGAACCTTGAAAGGCCCAACATGGGGTTCATACTTTTGTTTGCCACTCACCGCCAGCCCTGAAACAGCCTTAGTCCACCTGGACTGAGGAAACTGGGGAAATCTTGGTCCTGTAGTAGAGATTTTCATTGCACACAGACTAGGGGGGAGGAAGAGAGGGAAGGGAAATGTCACCATAGTCAATCACTAAACTGAAATGTTCTGCCTCATTAGCTAGTTAATAAGACTCCAGTCCACTAGAAGTTTAGCATCTACATTGAGTAGCTGCTGGCCATGTGATCCATTCATTGGTTCCCAGTCATTGTCCAACTACTAAAACCTATCAAATTAATATTTTAACAATCTTAAGACTCTGGAAATTGAACCCAAAGTCTTGTGCATGTTAGGCAGGTACACCCCCCCTGAGATACACCCCTGGATCCTACATCGCCCTTTATTAACTATCAGTTGACAGGAGGGGAAACCTTTTAGTACATCGGGTCTTAAGAATGAGGCCAAGAAAATGGGAATGGGAATGTGAGGCGTCATTGCATTGAGTTATGTGTTTAAAAGATGCTTTTTTTTAAAAGCAGGATTGCAGGGAGGGTGGAGTGATTGAACAGGAAATTACACATAAATTTTACTGAAGATCAAAACCACCTTAGAACTGTAAGTGACACGGTTATGCATCTGTTTTAGTTTATAGCTGAGGAATCTCTCTCACTTGATTCCCTAGTGGGTGGTGCTATTCGATAGATCACTGCGGGCATACCTTTGAGGGCTACAATCTACGTCTACTTCCAGTCCTGCATTCTGTTTCCTGAATAGCCGCGATGTGAAGAGTGGATTCCACCTCAGGATCCTGTTAGCATGGATGGAGCTGGGGAACGTTTCTGTAGCCACACATTCCCCCTCTATATCAGACCTAAAACCTCCAAAGCCATGAGCCTGAGTAAATCTTCCCAGCCTTAAGTGTATTCAGTCAGGCATCACGTCACAGAGAGTGATAACATCGCCACTATAACATCTCTGCTATTATTAAACAACTTGAGCTAGTCATATAGACATTCAAAGGTATCATTGCTTTTGAACTTGCGTAGTCCACCTTCCCTCTGAATCGTTCTCACAGGCATTCCACTATAGAGTACAACTGTCATCAATAACACACTACATGAAGCCAGTGTTGTCGGAGCCTAGGAGTAAAAGTCCCCAGCTTCCTTCTAAGGACACACAAGTGGCAAAGACAGCTGAGAGCACTGAATGACTTCACTCCTTCCCAATAGTGAAAGGTTCCATTTTTTTTTGGTTTCTTTTCTTGACACACAAACATTTTACTAATATTTAAAGGTCCCACAAGAAGTTAGTCTCCAAGTCCAAGGCATTCTTACAAGCTTTACAACCATCAAAGGAGCCAACATTACTAATTTTTTAAACTTGCCCTAAGGATTAAACTTCAGTGCTCAGTTGAGTGGGTAGAGCATAGAAAGCACAATGATTTCTTGTTCATTTTATAAGTCATGTGATCCCCAGTCTTCCAAATGTCAACTCAGGTTAGCAAACAAGGAAAAGATTCCTAAGATAAAATATAGACAAGCAAAGAAGCCTGAACGACTTCTGTTGTTTGTTAGATGTTTTCAAGTAAGAAAAATTTGCAGCCCACCTCTAGGGTTCTTTACGGATGCCTTGGTTAAAACAGCAAAAGCAGAAACATGGAATCATGGGAGAACTTAGATAACAAAGGAAGAGGCACAGAGGAATGTGATGCAAAGTCAGAAGCACATGGGAGACATGGATGTCACATGTCACCATGATGGGTACTAACAAAGGAGAGAGGAGGAGTCTAAGGAAAGAACAAACCCTTCAGCCAGGACATGAGAAAGCCCATGAGACAAGAAATAAAGACACTATGGTAAAGGACTCAGAGTAACGCAGTATGGGGAAGATTATTTCAGAGGCCTACATACTTACTTAGCAGCTTAGTCTTAAGCATTTCTAAAGAACTTGAGTGTCACATAATAACAGTGGCACAGTGTAAGCTGTCAAGAATGCTAGCATCCTTTTCAATATATGGAGAACTCTCATCTATGCAAATTTACTGTTAGATTTTCTGTCAGTTATTACACCCTAAGTCAGTAGTGACATTTGTACTCTGGTTATTAAAAGCAGAGAAACAAAATCTTTGTAAAAACAAAATAAAAGTTACAAAAAAATTAGAAATTATCTAGTCAAGAACAGTCAAATGCCCCAAACAAATTTTTTTTTCTAAAATAGCAGCAGTTGAAACTAGAAAAGCATCTACACTGGTCGCATACTCATTAATTTGAAAAGTGTGGGAGATTGGGCAAACTGTTTAGTGTCTCACCTTCCTGTTTTGATCATGTTCTAGATATATATGAAAAGTGAAATGCTGTCAGGTATTTGGGAAAGCAATGATAGGCTCCTAGATAAGTGGGACTCCTGCCCACTGGGTACCGAGTGGAAGTGAAAAGGTGAAGTGGAAACTAAAAGGTCCTTTGGAAAGTTAGTTGTGTTAGATGATGTTTTGCTGGGACAGACACATGAAAGAGTGTTTTCCTAAAGTGGACACAGGTAAAAGGCTAAGGAAGACACAAATGAAAGGACATCCTGCTAAAGCAAGCACATAAAAGAACACACGATAAAGGATTCTTTGCTAACTACATGTTTGTCTCCCTTGCATTGCATAGATGAGCTCCTTTTGTCAAGACTCCGTAGAGAGAAACGCTCCCAAAACCTTTTGGTGGTTTCCCATGGTTTCTTGCAACTTCCGTGGACTCAGACTGATTGCCAGAGTGATGTCAGCTGAGACAGATACATGTGCTGAGGCAAGACTGTGGAGGACACATGATGTTTGGAGGGAGTCTAAATATACTTGATGGAAAATAAAGGAGGCAGAGCCTGGCTTGCTTATTGAGCTGTGCAATGCTTGTTGGTCTCAGTCTTCACTGATCTTCGCTTTGCTGTGAGAGGCACAACAGAGAACTTCTCCCGTATTCCTATGGACCCTGATCCCTCCTGCTGATTCATGCTGAGGCTGAGGCCTGGCTGACTCTGCTACATAGTGCCACTGCTGCTGATTTGTTTTTGTGATCTTGACTTACCGAACTGGACTACTGGTATATCCATGAAGTGTTTTCGAGTGTATGAAGCTACCGCTACTGACCTGTGAACTGAACTGCTGCTTTCCAGATAACACAGATGGGAGTTGCTCCAAAGAACCATTTCTAAACAGGTCTACTTTCCTGTGTCCTTTCTTTTCTACTACCTCTGGTGGGCAGTGGGCTAAAAGGGAGGTTAAAGCATTTAAGAACCATCATTAAAAGCAGACTGTGAAAAAAATTGTTACAAACAGGTAACCTGGAATCTTGTACTCAAGATTCTTGATTTCTGTTGTTAGAACCAATTACTAACTATAAGAAAGTTGAAAGGGTCACTTTACCCTTCAAGGTCAAGACTTCCGGAGATGTTAAGGCACAAGATCAAACTACATGACTTTTTTAGGTTTCTTCTCTCCAATTAGTCTGTGGTATCAGATGATCTTTTTCTTTCCTGTGTTATTCTTTTTGTAAATCTTTTATTACTTTATTCACTTTCTGTAGAAGAAAGAAAACTATAGGGGTTGAAAAAAATCCATAGGATATGGTTACTGGAGTTGTTAGGGCTCCTGTGAACAAACTAGGCTTAGGCACTCAACTACCATAAGCCAAACAAAGAGGCAAATGGCAGTGAAGAACAGAAAAAGACTTGTCCAGTGTTGCTGAATTGTGAAGAGGAACAAATGCACAGGTAGGGAACCCTGAGTCCACCTTTCAGAGTCCTAGCATGAGTTTAGTTTAATAGAGTGCCATAGGTGTGCATCAGTATGCAATCCTGATCAAGGTTTGGTCCCATCCATCGCTGAGTTACCATTGGCTCAGGTCTAACCTGTCCTGCAAGATGATCTGCTAAACTGTAGGGACTGTATAGAATCTCGTCCTGGGAGCTAAGTCCTTCCTCTGGCTGGTACCACAATTCAGTTTTATTCTTTTAATGGCATGAAATCCTTGGGGGGAATTTCCCATTTCTTGAGAACAATTGTTTAAACAGTTTTCAAATAAAAGTTGCAGCCTGTTTCTAGGGTCCTGGTAGCCAAGGACAGAAATACAAATTCATTGCTTTAGAAAATTTCCCTTCCTGCCAAGCTGATAACTATCTTCTTTAGTATGAATACCTCCATGCTCCTCCCCATTCACATGTTGAAACCTAGTCCCCAAAGTGATCGTACTCAGAGATGGGGCTAGACGTTGTGAGGGTAGACTCTTGCATGGGATTAATGACCTTATGTGCTGAGCCTCCATTGTCTGTGTTTCTCTAAGCGTTCTCATTTTTCTAAGATCCCCCTCCAATGGTCCATTAATGTATCACTTAAGGGCTTTTTTTATCCCAAAGAAGAATTCTTCACTATTCCCTCCTCAAATTAGTTCAAAAGTCCTAAGAACCACATGGTTGGGTTTATCATGGCAGCCGTACATCTCCTGACTCCAATTTTTATGTTTCAGTTACTTTTCCTATTGATGTGATGGAATACCCTGAAAAAGAAATGTAAATAAGAATGGGTTTGCTTGAGTATATGGGTTTGCTTTAGCATATAAATTGAGAATATAGTACATCATGGTTGAAAAATCAAGGTTACAAGGGCTTGATGAAGCTAATCTTTCCTGCAGTCAGGAAGAAGAGAGTGATGATCAGTGACGCTCAGCTACCTTTCTCTTTTATGCGGTCAAGAACTCAAGTCTAGGGAAGTGTGCTACCCACACTGAGGGTGGGTTTTCCCTTGTAAAGGACACAGCCCTTCACAGGCATATTCAGAGGCTAACCTAATCAGGGAATCCCTATAAATGTGCCCAGAAGCTGAACTCCTAGGTTACTCTACATCTTGTGAGATTACCAGTCAGTAGTAACCACTACACTCCCTTCCCTTGTGCCCACCCTTTTCCTCTTTGACTTCTTCACAGGGTGACAAACAGTAACCAACCCAGTTGCTTAAAAAGATAACAACATGTCTCTGCATGATCAGGTATCTGAGGGTAAACATGTGTAAAGTGGTCGAAATCCCACAATTTTCATGTTTAGAATGTCACATGGGCATCACTGGCTCCTAGTGAAAGTTCCTGTTTACTATAAGAGCCTCATGTCTACAGTTGATCACCCTCATGACAGTCACGTCCACAGTCGATCCCCCTCATGACTGTCACTAATGCTATCTCATCTTCTCAACTGTGTCTTGGTTGAAGTAGTTTATGGAATCATTTTAATAATTGCTTCTTACTGTTCAATGGGATAGAGGTGCTGTATTTAAATCATGACTTCAAGTCACAAATGAATTACTAAGGTGTATGCCTTACCCTTCATTCTATATACTACTTGAGATCCATCTTTTTCTCTAGACTCCTTTGTGTTTTCTCAATCACACCTTTCAGTTTTCTTCTTTGGGCCACATTTTCTTTCTTTTCTTCTCTTCTCTTTTCTTTTCTTTTCTTTTATTTTGAAGCAAGGCCTTTTGTAACCCAGGCTACCCTGAAACTCACTGTATACCTGGGGATAACTATCAATTCCTGAGCCTCCCTGCCACCTCTCAAGTACAGGGAATATGGGCATGAGCTCCCATGTCCAGCCTTCTGCGTCAATGTTTCGTATAAAAAAGATCGTCTATGTGTGGAAGTTAATCTATACTCGAATTGGAAAATAGTACAGTTATCAGTCTGCGCTGTGCTGCTGCCGCTGAGCCAATGCCTGGTTTTTGTTTACTCAGGTACTTACTTGACCTACAGCAGCAAGTCTCACAGACTGAGCAGTTCCCAGCTTGTTCTGCCTTTGCCATCTTTTGGCCATTTCCCCAAAACACATAGCCAGGCTGAGCATCATTCCCTGCATCTCTCTAACTCACCCCTCACACCAATCTTATAAGGCACGTGCTTTTATGACTCTATTTTGACAAACAAAGAAACAAACTTTAAAAGATATAATAATAAATGGCTCAAGATCACTTTTCCCTGGCAGCAAAGTAAATTGAGTGTTTTTTTTTTTTATTTTTGAACTCTGAAGTCTCTCTGAAATGCATCATTTATCAAAACTAAAGATGACTTACCTGTTAGGGACCTCATGGTAAGTCACTTTAAAATAGTTGATAGCGTGAAATCATATTCACAAGTGAAGAAATGCACAGGTCAATGTTTCTCAAGCTGCAGATGATGTCATAGGGGTTGACCAGTGTGGAGAGAGACGTGACAGCAATAATTCATGGGGAAAAGTGCTATATACCATTTGAAGGATATTGGTCTTTTAAATAAATCCAGAAAAGGTTTTTATCTCGATAGTAGATGATGTATTAGTTGAACTTCTCTGTTGATCTCAAATACCAAAACAATGTTGAGGAATTGGCTTGGAGGTGTTCGTTTTGAGCATCACGGAGATCATCCCATTGAAAAGCTGCGTCTTCTCTGGCCTCTGAGCACTTGTTCAATGGTCAGTGCCTTCCCCTGTGGCTTTGCATACAGTAGCTGCTGTGTGCTGCCACCCAGACCTCAGCGAAGAATGAAAACACTCGGCGTTAAGGCAAGTTTCTAATTTTGCTGCCAGGTGGTACAATTTGTTTTACTTAGGAAAAAAATCCTTTCCTTTGAGGAAAAGGATAAAAGTTTTAAAAAAGTATCAGGTTAAATTTTGTAGAGTACAAAAAAAGCAGTTCAATTTTAACACACTTTTCCTCCGCCATTTATTGCTGGGTGGGTTAAAGCATCTCCAGGTCTCCACTAACCTAGCATTTGAGTCCTATTAACAGGTGGATAAGACATTTATTTTTCTTAATAGAGTTAAATGCCTGGGGTTTATTTGGTGGTTTTTGAGGGAGACTAGAAAACAGGATTGCAAAGAAGGTGGAAAAGTGAGCCAGGGAAACCAAGATAATTTCTAGTTGAATTATGACCTCAAATGCTTTCCGGAAAATGGAATTTCCATAACTCACAACCTTATTATTGGCTATTTCCGGAGTCTTTGGTGCTGAGGGCAACAATATCCTCTGTAGGATCCCAGGTCTCTTTCCTGTTCCGTTTGTCTTCGCTTTCTGTTCTCTTTCTGTTCTCTGGGTCATTAATTAACTATATGTTATATGCTTATATGCTAGCTTCCTGGAAGGTATTGAGATGGCTTGTTCCAAACACCAAATGCAGACTTTACTGACTCAAGGAGGTACAAAACAAATTCTGTCATCGAGGAAAGAAATAGTCATTCTTCATAAGACAGAGGAATACAGAGGTGAGCTTGACATTATTTTCTGTCACCAAAAGGGTTTTTACCCCACCTCCAGCAAAAACCAGAGTGTAGAGTTCAAACGAAGTATGGAATGACTATTGTTAAAAAAAAAAAACTGGTCCCACCCTAGAAAGTCCTACAAACACAAGGGGAGAACCTGGTCATACACAGGGGCCATTCTAAACTAACGGAGCAGACGGATTCAAATAAGACAGAGAACTAAAGTGGAAAAGCATCTTCCCTATGAGAAACTCCCCCTTAACGTTTCTAAATGCAATATTCATTTCAAAAAGGGACAAGAAATAGCCAAATGTCACCCAAATAATCTGAAAGTTAAAGTAACCTCCTCATATATGATACTTGGGGTTGAAGAGATGGCTCAGGGGTTAAAACATTAGCCAAAGAGTTAAGAAGAGTTCAGATCCTGAGAACTCATGTAAGTGGGTGCAGTGGTCCACCTGTTATTACAACTTCGGGAGGCAGAGACAAAGAACCTCAGAACAAGCGAACTAGGGAGGACAAGTGCATCAGTGAGCTCTAGTTTCGGCTGAGACCGCCTCCCTCAATAGACTTGGTAGACAAGCAACGGAGGAAGATTCCAGACTTCAGCCTTGGGGCATGCAAGCATGTGCACAGCATGTGGATGTACATTACGCATGTGTGAGCATGAGTACATACACACATGCCACGCACATACTTGTGAAGACAAATGTTTAAAAAGGAAAGGAAAGAAAACCACTTAGGACTAGGGCGTAGCTCACAGGTAGAGTTCTTGCCTAAGATGTTAGAGGCCCTGGGTTCCATTCACGACAATTTCCTACGAGGGTATGTCCAGAACACTCAGTTTACAGAGCAAAGGAAGGAAGTAGATATCGAAGCTCAACCGCCTAGGCCAGAGAGAGCCAAAGCCGACTCCAGGAAGAAAGAGCAGGGCAGCCACTCTCCACGTTTGCTGCCCGTTGGCACAGTGGCTCTTGGGCACTGTTGGCCCATTTCGAGCTGCTCGACATTGACTTTGGTGGGTGAGATTCTTGTATTTGTCAGTCTCTGTCAGGCACTATTAGGCCCTGGGCTTCCTGGGGCAGCTTATCAGCGAGGCCTGCAGACTCCACGGAGGGAGCTTTTAACTGCCCACTCTCCTGGCTTTCAGGTCCTTACACTGCATTTGCAGCATCACTCACTGCGTGGTGGAAGATGTGCAGGCAGGGTGACATGTTCCAACACAGGTCTGCTGTCCTGGAACTGTCCTAGCGACATGCCGTTTTCCTCACAATGAGAACACATGGGGCTTTGTGCGATGTGCATCTGGGAAACGTCCCAGCTCATGCATCTGCCCTCTGATTTACACCTTGCAGAATAAGGCTGACCCGCAGGAAAGCAAGGAATCTATAAGCAGTGGGTGGGCCGTGTGCTCCCTCCCCCCATCCCTTGCCTCCTTCTTATTCTGAGAAACAATCGTGGGTGTTCCCACCTCCCCAAAACTCCCTCCCTCGGAAAAGAAAGGGGGAAAGCTGTTTCCTGGCTAAATAAAGCTGAAACACCTGTGTGCCAGAAACACACAGATGTCAGACAGGCAGAGAACCACTGCGGGTCCGTCTGCCCAGCACACTGCGCTCACACTCGGGTGGTTTGGGTTGGTGACCAATTAGGGCGGGAAACCCACAGCAGAGGGAAAGATTCCTCTGGCCCCATTTCTCAATTGCTTGCACTTCTCCTCCTCATGTTTCTCTCTCTCTGGAGCCCTACCCAAGCACCACCACACACTGCCAAAAACAATGCTGTGCTCCAAAGGAAGCCCCTTGTGTTAGAGCTGTCTTCCCTCGCCCTTACTCATCCCGTCTTCCTGACTGGAGGGCCCAGAAGGACCAACGGAAAGAAAAGTAATGCATGCTGAACTGTTGTCATAAAAATGTCTGCCTGTTATGCTCTGGCATAGGAACTTCTGCTGGGGGAAAGGTGTGTCTGTCTTCACCATTCCTGACCTGTTTCCTGAGCACTAATGCACCTGGGTTTGTGCTATGCACAGTGGCACCAGCTGACAAAGCCAGGAGAATCAAAAGTACTCATCAACTAATGAAAGTGCCCATTTTTGTGTTTTGAAAATGACGTGATGTTCATTTGCAGCTGGCCTTGGTATTCTGTTGCTTTTTATCTATAACCCGAGGGTTTTCTCCTTTTGTACGGAGCAGTGTCCACAAAGAACATAGGAGGGCCCTAAATGGATCAGCACAGTTCTGACTTGTGATTGTTTCAGAGGATAGCAAGATGCTCAAAGGTGAATCAGGCTTTGGTAAGTCGTTAAGTTCTGGGTATTACACAGATGAACTTTTCAGAGTGCTTTGGGACATGATCTGGAATATAGGGGTGGATGAATATTAGAAGGAGATGAAAATTATCAGTCAGAACCTCAAAGAAAGCAGTATATACACACACACACACAGATATATATATATATTACACATGCATGTGTATGTTTGTATATGTATACATACACACACATATAATATGTTATAATGTATATATACATACCACACACGTGATGTATGTATATATATATATATCTCCTCCTGTGGAGTTAAACATATGACTACAGAAAAGTCCAAACTTTCCATGCACCCCCTTCCTTCTGGTGAGTTCTAAAAGTCCTAACTCTTGTAACCAGTTATGCACCTTGATCCAAACTAAAAAAATGACACTAGGATCATTCTGGGAACTAAATGCTAAATGACAAAGGCCTACTCAGATTCCCTAGGGTCCGTCCTAAGGTTCTTTTCTGGCTCTAAGAACGGATCCAGGATATTATAACAAGCTATATTGAGGCTTGTCTTAGTTTAAGTGAAGTATTTATCAGGACTCGGTTGATGACCTACTGATACATCACCACTTTTGGAAAGAAGTCTTCCTCTTTGGGTTCTGTAATATTCAGAGAAGGGTGTAGGACAGCAGGAGGAGTGAGAAGAAGGGAGTATCCCTCCCACCATTTTTTTTATCTACCTGCAGAATGAGTCAGAAAAGTGGTTTCCCTGACCTGCCTATCTTCTCGGGCCTGAGGGGGGAAAGGTCAAGTGCTCTCTCTCTTGATAATTTTGTTAATCTCTAGAGACTCAATAGCTATTCACCCCCGGATCAGTCCTGGGTTACTATTTACATCTTAGCTGGGGAAAATGAAGGCCTGTCTTGCAGAATAACTGCTTAAGAGCACAAAGGCGAATTTCACACATAGGACCAAAATGAAGTCTTAAAGGAGGCAGATGCAACTTCAGCCTTGAAGCCCAGCTCAGTGATGAGCCTTCCTAGAAGGAAGGCTACTGGTTTGCCAAAACGGAAGGAAAATAGTATGTGTGTGTGTGTGTGTGTATGCCCATGTACAAGTTCCACATGTGTGTGTAGGTATGTGTTTACAGAGGACACAGGTCTTTATGAAAGGCCTTCCTCAGTCTGTCTCCTTTTGTGATACAGGTCTCACGAGGTCTCTCACTGCACTCAGAACTCCTGCATTGCCTAGACTGGCTGGGCAGGAAATCCCAGTGATGCTGTCTCTCTCCTGGGTGCTGGTACTGCAGGTGTGAGCCTCCACATCCACTCTCTCAGCACTGATACTGGGCTCCAAAGCTGACAGGCATGACAAGTACTTTACTGACGGAGCCATCTCCCTATTCCCCTCTAGCCTAGGAAAATGTTTCTGCAAAGTAATATTTAGAACAAAAACCGAACATGAAGTCTCTCAGTGTGTTTGGGAAGATAGGAAGGACTCCATACTCCTACAACAAACTCTGCTGGCACAAGGATCTCTTCTGGCGATTTTCAGTTGATTTAAGCGGCAAATGCTGGACCACTGAGTAATGTAGCTGTTTGCTTGTTTGTTTGTTTGTTTTAATGCATATGCAATTTACAAGCCAGTGCCTTGCTGGGTGCCCTCTCTGGATCTTCAAGTGTAAACTGTCTGGGAGGAACATTCAGGGATAGTTAACTGTGGTTTGGACCCAGGATCCTGAGCTACAGACATCAAAGTGATTGGCTTCTCGGTTCCACACCAGCAGGCTTGCTGGAGGTTGGGTGGCAGGTAATACAGTGCGGTAATGATCATTCATCTCCGTCACAATTGCAAATGGCTTTCCTTGCCTCCCTCATGCCCCCGCCATTCAACTCCTTCCCTCACAGTCCACATGAAGCGAAATGTGCTCATTCCTTTGCCCAGCAGTGCTGTAATGGTGCTGTTGGGGGCAGGGCGGGGTTCCTTGGATCAAAGAAGCCTCTCTAGCAGGACCCTGTGTGGGAAATGAGGCTCACATCCCAGCCTGTCTCTCCTCCTCACACACACTTTCTCTCTCTCCACACCAGGCATCCTTTTATCGTTTCAAATTAACATTAAAGAACAATAACAGAGTGATTCAGGACTCTGACTGACAAACAAACAAACCGAAACCTGAGATCCTCCCACAACAAAACTCCACAGAAAGTAAGAAACTGGCATGTTTTAAAATGACTCTTTATTAACAGAGGAAAAGAAAAAAAAATCCTATGAGGTAAATCCTTCACCAAGCAACTCACCAGGGAGCCTGGTAAAAATAAATTGCACAGCCTTAATTTTTCTAGCAGCTTCCATGCTAATTCTTTGAAACTGAGTACCAAGCCCTTGGCCTAATCCCAAGAGCCGAGCTATAGTAAATAGTACACATTTAATGCCGAGGTTCCTTTTAGCACCATTCAGACAGTGACTTCAGCTGCACAGCTTAGTCATAGCAGACATTTTTGTGGCGAAAGCATTAAACCCACATGCAGCTCTCTTTCTGTGGCCACTGGGGGTCATGCTCCTTTCCCATTAGCTGAATAAATCATAAAGTCGGCTCGGACCACCCAAGGAGCCTGGTCAGCACGCCACAGGCAATGCCTACAGCCTGCTATTTCTTTTCAGAATCTACAGGGGTGGGGGGGAAGGAGCAGAAAAAGAAAAACAAGGTGGAAAACACACACACACACACACACACACACACACACACACACACACACAGCCAAATAGACTGGCTGTAGGAAAACATTTGTTTTATAAAAATTGCAATATCTTTGCAAATAATTTTTTCCTGTATAGTTTTTTTTTTAAAACTATGTTGTTAAAAACAAAAGAAGCTTAAGAAGAAAGCTAGTTGAAAAACTAAAGCCACATGCATGCCTTCTGTCTTAAACTGCAGTTGGAGGGGTTTTATTGTTGTTGTTTTCTGTTGATTTAAATTAAGGAAGCCCACCCTGTGTGGCCGGTCTCTGATAAGACACATAGCAGATGCAACGGGGGAGCTGAGCAGCCGGCGAACTGACAAGGCCAAAGGGATTTAACAAGGAAGCCACCGTGTTGTCTAATGTCCCCCGTGTCAAGTGATTCACTCCTCCGGGGGCGGGGGCGGTGAAATGGGAGGAAGGTCTTCCAGACCCCGTTCCCATCCGTCAGTAAATAAGATAAGGAACAGGAATTTTAAACACTACTATTAGCAGACCACTGCTATCACACTTCAGCAAACCGCAGCCCCTTAGGCCGAACGGTTTCTTCAAGGGGAGAAGAGGGGGCGCGGAGGAAGACATCGCTGCTTCTCTTGAGCGCAAGCATTTTAAAAAGTGCTCTGATTCAGAAGTCTGACCAGTACCCACATCTGTAACTCTTCCTTCAGCCTCCCAGCTATCATTCCTCCCCACGGCCCCCACCCCACCCCCACCCGCTCATCCCCATCCCTGCCACCAAGGAAAATTTGACAAGAAAGTGAGCTTACAGTTTTTCAGAGGGTCTTAGTCCCTCAGCCTTTTGAGTGCTGAAGGTACCATGTGGCCAAATGTCTTGTCTTCCTGAGCAGGCCTCCCCGGGCTCTATGGAGCTTGAAAAGAAAGTTCCCAATGTGTCTGTAAGGCTGTGACTGGTTATTTAGGAAAATGATGGTTAATGAATACATTATCTACCCTTTGCTGCAAGTCAAGATAATCCATGTGATTTCTCCCGAGTGTTCATGGGTGTTCAAAGTGAGCCCTCATCACCTCTGGAAAAGATAGTCCACCTGGCCTCCATAGGCCACATCGCTGGGGGATTTGTGACCATTGCCCACATTGAGGAAAGTAAGTTCACGCCTCTCAGTCGTGTGCGGAACTTTTATGATCAGTTGTAAGTTCACCCTTAATCAAAGTCATCCTGAATGGACACAGTTTCAGTGGTCAGCAGTTCTACAATCCTGAAACTGCAGGAAGAAAGCAGGTGAGTTTTCCTGTTGATAACCCTGGCCTGCTGTGAATGGGCTAATTAAAGATTGCATTTGTGGGGCTGGAGAGATGGCTCAGCGGTTAAGAGCACTGACTGCTCTTCCTGAGGTCCTGAGTTCAAGTCCCAGCAACCACATGGTGGCTCACAACCATCTGTAATGAGCTCTGATACCTTCTTCTGGTGTGTCTGAAGACAGCTATGGTGTACTTGTACATAAAATAAATAAATTAATATTTTTAAAAAAAGATTGTATTTACTAGGTCAGTCCACAGAGATTTCACTAAGAAATTAAAAAGTTGCTTTTATGTATTTATGTATGTATGTATGTATGTACTTATTTATTTTTCCACAGTGAGCCCAGGACATTGTAGACCAAGCCCCCACAAGCTTCCACTCACCCTGAACTCTGACCTTTCTTTTCCTTCTTTTTATACACACAGTTTCCACATATTTGAGCACATAAAATATCCCAAAACAGATGCTCTGAGCCACCCTTCCTGAATCAGAGTGCTTGGAGCAGCTAGGAAGACGACCGTTCCATCTTATCTAGCTGCTTATCGGTGACCTCGTGGACTGCCCTGGGAAACAGAACCGTGTCTGCCTAATCAAAATGAACGCCACGTGGACAGAATGGCACACCTCTGCATCTGTGGAGTCTCCGTGCTGCCGCAGAGGCAAACAGCCCCAAAGGAAATAGTCCACGCACAAAAGAAACTCCACTGAAAACAGAGGAGACTAAGAAATAAATTTGGAAACAACCGCTTTCGTCATTAGTAAGCATCAGTCAGTGGACTGTACGCTTAGCTCTTGAAAACTTTGCAATTCTCTCAGTCAGCCTCTGAGAGAACCGACATGAGTTCTCAAGCATGGTGTGCTAAGGAATGTGTGTGTGTGTGTGTGTGTGTGTGTGTGTGTGTGTGTGTGTGTGTGTGTGTTATGTGAATATAATATATAATATGGAACACAGAGGCCATAAGAATTTCACCTCATGGTTTGTAAAAATAAAGCTAATACTTTTGTGGACATGAGGATAATGTTATTGCAAGGGACCGCTCTCTTTCAGCAGCAGTCACAACATATGAGTGACCTCCCCTTACTGCCATCTGTCTGTATTTCCCAGGATAGAATCTCATCCGACTCAGCTTTTGGTTTCCCCATTCTGCCGTCTGGAGAAGTTCCTGCCTAGGTGGGCCCCTTCTGATCTCCTTTTGCTCTTTTTCCAAAGTCAATCTGTCTCTCCCCTACGGGGCTGAACCTCTATCACGAGATAGAAAGCAGTCGTTAGAGATAAGGTGAAAAATTCAACCCACCACAAACTCAAAATCCTCCTTAAACTAATGAGGGAAAAACACTTTCACTAACTCGAATTAGCACCCCCTCCCTGAAGCGTTTATCAAACAACCATTTTGCTCTAGGTATGATTTACCGTGATATCTAGAAGCTTCCACAAGGTGCCTGGTACTGTCAGAGGTGGCAGGCTGGTACTAAAAAAAGAAATTGCTAGAGCTTTGGATCTCATTTATGGACTTACCAACTGAGAATGTTTGGGCAAGATTTCTAACCACTTCATGATTCGGTTGTCTTATCTATGAATAAAGAGTAATCAATCCCAGCACCCCTATTGACATTCATACTACTCTGTGCTGGAGATGGGGGCGGGGCATGTGAGACAGACTCTGCTTCTTCCAGGCTTCTTAGTGAGCGAATTAGCATACAGAGATACACTATGCATATGACATTAGGAATTCTCCCAACTGTTGCCATAGATCATATGGTGGCTTTGGATGAATGCCGCATGATTTGGTAACGGAATAGCAGTCCTTGTGAAAGCTAAGGCACTGCTGGACATTTTGTTATCCTCCAGGCTCTGGACACAGACAAAGACTGCCACTGCTCACAACCTGCTCATGGGACGCAGGGCTTACACTGTCCTTTCCTGTAAGCACTTCCTGTCACTGGCTAGTGGACCCCTCACACTCATCCTTCCTCCTCAGCATTGGAGAGCTGTCACCTCTTATTGTCCTTAGACTAAGTTACTGCCTCTCATCTCCAATCTGGTCTCATATGCTCAACAATTCTGAATTGAAGGAGGAGGGAGCCAAGCTCTGTACAGAGCATCCTAGGGGTCTCTGGTCTCTCCATCATTTCCTCTGCCTGTGTTCTTCATCCCATCCTGTGTGGACAGGAGGTCCTCTCAGGTAGCCACACCCCGCCGTGTCCTGAGATGCTCATCACCATCTCATCCAAAGCAGCTCTCCCTGCTGAATCTCTTCTCACTTGATTAGCACATCACCTTAAAGATGTACATGATCAAAGCCATCAGCTTGTGGTATGGTCTAGAGAGGCATGGAAGCCATGTTCTGAAGGAGAGATAACACCCTCTGACAGTGAAGAAGATGGAGTGCATTGGCCAGCCTCTGAAGAGCATATTACCCACTGGGCAAAGCAGCCATGCAGAGCTTATTCCTGATAACATGATGCAGACTGCAAAGCAAGTATAAGGACCATCCAGAGACAAATCAGAGGTGATAGGAGGTTAAAGACTCAGAAAAGCAAAAGACTAAAAGGTTGGGCAAACTGTGAGAATGTACTCACAGGGAAAAGTGGAGAGATGGATGGTGAGGAGGAGGAAAGCTACTCTCAACCTCACCTGCAAGGGAGGAAAGAGGGTTAGAAGGGAGAGCATCCGGATGGAAGCAGGTGGTGCCAAGTTCCTGCTCAGTGCCCTTGTTTTTGTAGGAAGCAAAACCTGGTGGTGATTAGGGTTGGGCAGGGCAGAAGTGGGTAGGGGTAGGTGATAAACAGGAAATTGAAGATGACAAAGGAGCGATGATATTTACAATATTCAGTGAGAAGAATAAGAACCCGGGCCACAGGCAAAGAGATATAGCAATTCAAAATTCTGAATGAGATGGAAAGGAGAGAGAGTGTCGTAATTCAGTTGCCTTCAGGAGGACCACATTACCAAGGACAAGGGAGAGCGGAGGCAGATTTTCATTTGTTCAAGGTTTTTCAGTCCAAGACGTCACAGATACTGTAGAAGAAAATCACATGTGGTTGGAAGGGAGGCCTAGCCTGGGCAGACACTCTGTGGCTGTTAGGATGAAGTTCAAAGTCCTTTACACTAACCCAGTATCCCAGATAGAAAGCCCCCTCCTTTGTGTCTGTCTGTCTTTCTCCTTCAGCATTCCTTGGGTATCTTCAGTCTCTTAGCACTCCTTGAAAAGTACAAATATCTCAAGAGTTCTTGGGCTCCCTGGCTGGGAGATTCCCTGTTCCCTGCACACTCTGTTGTCTAAGGTTTGTCACACTTGTAAGTGCTTCCCCACTAACTTTCTTCTCCTATGTTGTTAAGTTCATTGAACACATTTTCCCTACTCTATCCTGGATGTCAACAGGGCTTTGCTTACAGTAGACACTCAAAATAAGTTTTAGGACATGGCGAGATGAGTCAATGACACCAAAAGGGAAAGATAGGTGTCAGGACATGAGAGACTGAGTCCAGGCAGAGGAGGTAATATTTCAGAGATTTATTCCAAGGTCAGAGGGGTTTCCTCCATGATGCTACTCAGTATGTGCTAAGGAAAATTGTTCAGGCTGAGTGGTGATCTTCGTATTGTGGAGATCCCAGACCTGGAAGACTGGTATGTTTGATGATTTCTTTCTTGTCAAGTAGCAGTTAAAAACTCTCAAAAAATTAATGTTAGTGGGATCAGAAAGGGGTCTAAAGATCCGAGGCCAAGAACTTTGGTTAAAAATGGAGAATGAGAGACAAGCCAGTGACTGAGTAATTTACCCCCAGAGAAGTGGGTGGTGACATTCCATTGCTTGAAGTTCCAGAGGGAAGAGCTTCATTCTTTAGTGGGTGTCTGGCCTCCAGATTTGTAGCTCATGGGAGCAAGGCTAGGCTGCATAGAGGGATTAGCATGGCATTGCTGTGTTGGAATAGAACATTTGTTGAAAGTGCAGTGCATACACTATAGAATGTTTTTCAACACAAGATCTTAAACAAACTGGTATTTTCTGATTAAGGAAAAGTTAATGAAACCATTAATCAGAAACCTGTATTTCCCAAACATTCTCATCTTTTTTTTCATTTAGCACTTAATAGTATTTATCACACTATTTTTTTTTAATTTTTACGTTAGCATTTGTCCAAGAAAGAGAAATGTGAATGTGTCACATTCACTGTTATATCCATCAGATTAAACAGGGCTTGTAGTAGAGTCGAATACTCAATTTCTTCCTTAAAACTCAAACCCAGTTTTTTTTTAATCAGTATGAGTCATTAAGTACTTAGATTTCCTATGTGGTTTTTGTTTTTAAAGATTGATTACATATTTTGATTTAGGACAACAATGAATTTTTATTTATGAGTTGAATCCTACCCACTACCCAATCTAATTGTCCACAGAACTCCTTCTCTTTAACCTGATGTATTTTAAATAATAATTAAAATACTGTACTTGACACTACACTTTACAGAAGTACCCCAAGACTACAGCTATCCATCCGTCCCTGTCTATCTTCCACAGGGAATAGTAAGTTGGCCATCTGCAAGATGATCAAAATGGCAAACAAGCTCCTACCACTATTCTAGGATGTTTCCCCCTGACATAGAATCTCCAGGAGAATGAAGTACTTCTGGGGGCATGAGCTATGTCAAATATCATCTTGCCTGTGATCGTGGTAAAAAAAAAAAAAAAAAAAAAAAAAAAAAACCACTGGGAATTATAGATCTAAAATAATGCCCTGAGTGTATGTATTCACATTAAGCAGCTAAATTAGATCCTTTTTTGTAAGCGTGCCTAAAGTATTTCACACATCAACAGATCACACCCGTAACTAAGCAACAGTTTCTTTATCTGAAGTACAGATTTAGGTGGGTGTTAACTTCTCCAGAGTCCTAAACACCTTATTGCTTTTCCTGTTCTAGCTTGAGGAGGCCCTCAAGATTGCACAGTGAGCCCCCATGGGAGCCTTGAATGAACTTCATAGCTAGTTCTTGCTTTTGATTCAGTCAACTAAATGGAGGTCAAAGGGAGGCTTTGACAGCAAGGACAGACAAAACTTTCACAGATGTTCTGGGGGATGGCATGGCGCAGCATGCGGGGACTGGTAAGCCAGTTCGGAGGGAGCCAGCTGCCCCTCTCCCCTGCCCACTGGCTTCTCGTGCCTGTGTATTAAGAGAAGTGGGGCGAGATGGGAGAGACGCAACTTGTAAGCATATCTCTGACAGTTTACTTTTAATAACATTGTTTGTCCTGTGAAATTGAGTAGGAAGGGCAGATCGATGGCAGCTTTAATGCTGTTAAACACCACCAGACAGCTAAACTGGGCAAGAGGCTTCGCTTTGGAAGTTCCTCGACTCAGAGTTCCTCTTGTAAACCTGGAAGAAAGAGACTGAAAAGGAGAAGAACTTGAACCAGGGAATGGCTGAGGCTCAAGAACTGTGTAAGGTAATTTATATAACGATGTTATCTTTGTGACGGCTTCCTTTGGAGGCTCACAGAAAAATCTAAGAGCAGAAAACATAGAAATATATAGACGATTCGCGTATTTTTATATAAAATTCCAAGTTTTACTCTGAGAATGCAAATGGAGGTTTACATCCAATCTTGCCTCGAGTGCTTACATAGCCTCGGAGAAAGCATTTCCTACCCTCACATTCTCACCTGTAAGATGACCCACCACAGCATTCGGCCATTCTCAGAGAGCGCCTATCGACCACTTGTAATAATCAAGTCAAATGCTTCAAGAAACATCCTACAAAAGCATGGAGATCCATGCCTGCTTGCTGACATTCATGGAATGCTAACAGGTGATTTGGATGAATTACTTCATACCCTGAAATCAACTTTTATAGTAGGTCCAGTGTTAGATGAGGAAAATATAATCTGACCAAAATACCATGGTTTTTGGTTTTGAGAGTAAAGAAGACTGAGCATATCTGCACCTCAGGGGCTCTGTAAAGGGCCAAGGGCCTGTGCTCATGACAGTTGTAATCCATTTGGAAGACACAATTGCCACTGCAGAAACATGTGATTCAGTGCCCATCAGTGGCAACGAGAGTAGGTTTCTTTTAGAGATCACAATAGAGCATGAGCCACATGGGAAAATAATTTCACAGAATTGGTCTTCAGGAAGGAAAGAAGGGGCCGAAGGAAGAAGGCAGGGCCATCGAGACGGGGACATGATAATGGAAAAGTCTTCACTATGGTATGCACTGTCATTGAAGACAGCAATGAGATTAGCAGTGGCAGGAAGAAGATCTTGTGGGATGATGTCACAGGTGAGGCAGGTACAAGATAGAAGGAGACCTGCCATTGGATGAGAAGGAAGGATGGGTGGGAGAAAAGTTTGAAGGAAGAGGAGGAGACTGGAATGAAAAGGAGGAAGAGACAGGAGGGACAGGGAGAGAAGCCATGGCAGGACAATATGGCAGATGACGTTAAGATTCCACTCTGTGTATTTATAGGTTGTTATTAATGTTCGTAAGGGATGGGTGGTACTGGGCTTTGTATGTTTAGGTGGGCAATTATATCTTATCAACTGGGCCAAAGGTTATTGTGTTGTGTGTTCTTTCATGTGTAGATTTAAGTGTAATGGAGTATGGAGCAGCTGGTCTGGGCCACCACAGAGTTGGGATGTGTGTTTCTGGCATGGAAACCTGCCTTGGGAACTAGATAGGTAGAGAGATTGCTGACGGCTCAGAGAGAGGCCTTTGGCAGTGTGATATGGGATTGGAGCAAAGCGGGTGAGAGGCTTTGCTAACTGAAAATTAAGATATTCAGCAGATATCTTGGGGCATCGCAGTGCAGGACGTAGTGGGGGAATAAAAGACAACCTTCCTTTTTTATTTTTTATATTTCTACAACAAGATTTCATTGAGAATGGCACACAGAAAAAACATGTTAAGCAAAACTGTAGCAGGGAGATTCTTTTAAGATTAGGGCAACTATGCAGCACTGAGCAATAGTGTTTGGAATTCTGAAAGCTACACGAATATTTAGAAACATACTACGTGCTATGCATTTACATGCAAACATGCATACACTTATGCATATCTCATTGTATACATTCTCTATAGAGTTAGAATACTGACAATGCTCAGTGTATCCACACTCTTTGCATTAACCACAAATAGTGTGTCTTCTGAAGGTGGAGACGCTGTCATGTGCTCAGAATAAAATTTTAAAAGAGAGCCCCTAGCCCTGTGTTTGACCACGAACACCAGGGGCCTAATAGTGCATGTTGCTTTTGTCTAGTTCTGTATGGACCATAACTTCTGCAGTTATGTTTTTCCTTGTTGCGACATTCCCAGTTACTGTTTTAGCTGCTGCTCTCCTCTAAAATTCTTTTGCAGAATAGCTTCTAAGTCTCATCAGTGTGATTTGCCATGCAGAGAATGGCCACTGCGGTTTCTGTTGTCATCCCTTCTCCACATATGTCTTATCCAGGGAACAATCTCCATTTCAACACTGGGAGATGGGTTGCATTACAAACCTTTGTTAATTCCCTTCTGCTGTGAACTAATGGCAGACGTGATTTTGATGAATTGCTAATGGCCCTGCATCTCTCTGTTCCTGCAGCAAGTCCAGGTCTTGGAACAGCAAAAAGAGATTGGCATGAAAACCGGGGTAGGAACAACTGGATCTGGAAAGTGGTGCCTGACCGAATGGTGTCTTGTTCTACCCACCAGGCTCCTGAAAGAGCCTGCCCTTATGGATTCAATTTCCTGCAACATGGTCAATCAGCACACTGTAGATACAGTGCTGCCAAGGAAAGAAAAAAAATCCAGTGATGATTTTTCCCCATGTTGTCAATGAAAATCTTACACTGGCCAAGTCTGGATTGCTTTGTTGAGTCTTTGAACACAACTTTGGAATATGGATTTAATAAAAAGTGACCTATGAAACAATTTTGTGTTAGTCCATTTGTAATTAGGAATGGATTGGCTACAATGATGTCAGTGGTGACATCACTGACTAAGCCTTCATGGAGTAGCTTGAGGATCTTCATGGACACCCGTTGAGAAGCCAGACTTTTTCGGCGGTTGCCAAGGCCCACGCTCTCAAAGTCTTCATCAGCACTCCAACTGCATTGGCACTTTCTGCACTTCTATGACAGTCAACTGTATTACTAAAACCAAACCTACCCTGCGGGATTCTATTGTACCTGGGTTTCTTGTCAGAAGGCCACTGGGAAAGAATCCAGAGGATGGCATCACTCACCCTGAGCCCCTGTCCATGCTTCATGTAAATGCTCCTTTGGACATCTAAGAAATCTACATATTTTCTTTCTTTTTCTTTTTTTCTTTTGCTCAGTGGATATGAGCTCCTTTGTGTGAGTGAGCATGGTGTGCTACAGGAGCGTTGCTGCTGGGCTCTCAGTTGTTTTTATGCTTTACTGTGGACTCCTTCAGCATGTATCCAGTCTTGGGTTGAGGAACGTTATCACTTTTTTGGAGATCTGGCCTAGGAGATTTTCATTACATTATTTTTAAGATGGGTACATGTCCATTTCTTTAGGTCCTGAAATATTTATCTTCAAATTTATTATATGTTTAAGAGATTTCTTAAATGTTGATTGAATGGACAGACCTCGGTTTCCCTTCATAACCCGGCACTACTTCACCTAACCTCAGATACTGGACACAGATGGGAATGTTGGATAGTCTTGACCTGTGCTGTCTGTGTTCTACCGTGCTTTCATCTCAATTTCATGTGGTATTGCGGGCCTTTGGAGTGTTTATTTTTGATGATAACCTTAAGTCTCTGAGTTGGTTAACCTTTTCTTCTCTGTTACTTGATAGAATTCCCCTCAATTCCTAAAGCAGCAGTAGATACTCTAGTAGATGTTTAGTAGGTAATATTATGATATCGCTATTAAAGTTTAATAGATAAATGCATATTTTCTTTCTTTTTCTTTTTTTCTTTTGCTTTTTCTTTTCTTTTCCTTTTTTTTTACTTCCTTCACAGACAGAGAAGAACAAGGATCTGTATAAGGAAGCTAACAAACTTTTAGACTTCTAAACCCCCCCCCAATAGTTGAAACAGCTTTTCTTCTTCTCTCTCTATTTTGTAGAATGTGTATGTGAGGATGTGATGACTAGAGCTATGGGCATCATACAGTAGAGGATGCTCTTGTGGTTGGTGACTGACAGACAAACTGAAGACAAGCCAGGGACACTGTAGACCCCTAGAGCACCAAGGATGCTGCAGAGAGGCTAGGCAATGCCTGAGCTCTTCCAGCAGAGGTAACAGGAAAGTGACTCTGTTTTATATTAGGTGCACTTGTTTTCTAAGCCAATTATTAAGGAGTCTATGAGTTTCTCTGAAGGATTCCAAAACGATTCATACCCAGAGTCTTTTTGCCTATTTCAAAGTCATCCTTTCTTTTAAAAGTTTCTAACCTTACTTGGGAACATAAACTCCTTAAAATGAAGAAATTTTATGTGTAGATATTGAGTTCATATCAATGTTGTATTCCTTTGAGTTTTAAAAGAACCTTGCACAGAAAATGTTCTACAACTTTGGAACATTTGAGAAGACGTTTGCTGGTGTTATTGTAACGTCAAAGCAGAGATTTGGGCCTGCACGATGGTCAAAGAGATATGACGTTAGTGGGGAAGCCTCAGTTTTGGCAAGGAGAGACTAAGCTCTCTCCCTCCTGTGCAGGACTCTCTCTCTATTTTATAATCTATCATTTTAACATGGGCAAGGAGGAGGGTTTTGTTTGACAGTTCTGTTGATTTCAGGTTTCTTATTAATTGCAGAGATAATTATGCCTCTTCAATCATCTCCAATGATTTTTTTTTATCAAGTAACTGCTGAAGATAAATAAATGTAAAACATTTTCCAAGAGAGTGAGAATCCTTTCTAAAGAAACAGGAGGCACATTCACCGAGAACCTGACTCAACAAGAAGGGATCCACATTCTCTGAAACACCAGCCACACTGGGAAACTAAAACTGACGTCATTGGTGTTCTAGGACCAGAAGAAAACACAAGCCAAAGTCATTTCCTGGACTCAAATCAGTTTGGTAGGTCAGGACTGTTCCCTGTGACTGCCTCCCTGGGGGCATCATGCTAGCCAGGACATAGTGGCAGGGACACCAGACAAAGTTGACCACACTGGTTTAGAGAGATTTTAATACCAGGCTCAAAGTTAGAAAGTGTTTTTTTTTTAAGTCCAGTTGTACAGATTTAATACTTAATTACCTACAGTATTTATCAAACCAGTAGGAAGAATATTAGTGATTATTTTTCAACATATTGGCCTACTCCATTGAATTGACCATATTTATGCTAACTGTATTTGAGGAAGCTTTTCTTAAAAACCCATCAAAATATATATTAAAAAGCAAAATAGAACAAAAAACAAAAAACCCTTAAATAAGCCATCAAGAGGATCATAGCTCTATTATTACCTTGTGGATTAAGTCTACCTAACCCTATGCTTTCGACAGTTCTGTTAACTGATTCCAGAGATTGCTTGGTAATAGATGGGTTTTGATCTTATCTGAGTGTCTTTTCCTTGGCTACATTTCTCCATTTAAAGTCACTTTCCTCCGAGTGATGTACATTTGGGGCATCTGAGTATATTTGTAGAACTAGTAGTTATGGTAACAAGACTAAGTTTACATGTCCGTCCACATCAGCACCATGTACTCAAGATGGATTTCAGCTGCCAAAAAGGTCACTCCAAACTGCTTGCACAAACCTGTCTTTATGCCCTGTTTATTATGCAACTGTGTAGTAGATGTCTTAGGCACCGAAGTGCAGGGCCATATATCAACAGCTCTCTGGTGGTTCCGAATGTTGTAAACAAGAGTAAGGGTGCACTGAACCTCCCATGTAAACTTTATACAACAGTTTCAGCAGAACTGTAATTATTTACAAAATGATGGCATGAGAAATCTCTGGATTTATATCTCACGTTAAAGTAACTTAGATGGTGTCCACATAATTCTTGTACTCGTGGGTAGGTTTGTAATTTATTTTTTGCTTTATTTGGGTTGCAACTGATACAACTCTAAGGCTATTTTCATTGAAGTTTCAAAAGGAAAACAACAAAGATTTTTGAACAGGTTTTTGAAAATACATGACAGTTAACTCTGATATATCTGGGACCCGCCCTCCCCCCATCCCCTCAGAAACTTGATTTACTTTTGCATGGACATAAAATATTGTGCGTTGGTAATATAATACGAAATCCATATTTTCCTTGAGTTTTTTTTTGCTTTTATGACAAACTAATGCAAGAAAAAAATAGGTCATTTTAGAAAAATATCTGTAGATACTAAGCCAACTAAATCAGGTGGAATTTGGAACTTCATGTCCCTTTTAAAATTTTGTTCCATGTCCAAACCAGCAAACGTAAGCACAAAGCTCCCTTTGAGGCCAAGGGGACTCCCTGTTTGTCCTGGCATCTCAAGGTGGGCATGAAAAAAAGGGTTGAAGTCTCAGAGAATGTGGAAAAATCCCACTTCTGCGAAGATGGCCATCTTAAAGTAACATAAGTAACATACATGATATGTAGTTAACGTCGGCGATACTCTGACAGGTAAACTACATCATTTAGTAGCTCCCAAAATCATATTTTGTCACTTACACAATATGCAGATCTTCTGTCAAGTCCTCCCACATCCCAGTACAGACCTTATGGCACTGAGTTCTTTAATAAAATCTCTCTTGTGGCTTATCTTAAAATTTATTTTAAGATAAATTTAATAAATAAATTTATTTAATTATCTATTAAATTTTCTTTTTGTTTTACTCTTGTGAAGCTGATTTTTTTTCCTCCCAGAACCCTCGGTTCGCATATCAAAATCACCTTGGATGTATTCCCCCAAGACACGCCGGTGGGTGTTCCGCCATGGATAATGTCTTATAACTGCTATTACTGTCCAGCCTTTATTTCCCCAGCATCATTGTGAAAAAGAAGAAGATTGTTTATTATGTCTTCTTTCTGAGACAGGAAAATTGAAAAGAGAGCCGTCAGCTAGGTGTTTTGTACTGAAGGTACAAAAAGTGCGAGGGCTTGCAAAGAGTGGTGGCTCTAAGAGGATACAATGTTTTGAGAATGTCCTGGCTTTGGGAGTGACTGATGACGTAGGGGTAAGGAGAACCTAAACAAGGCTCCTGTTCTCTGCACATCCTCAGTGGTGGTAACTTAGGTTGGCTCTCACAGGTTATTCGTCTCCTCAGCTGCTGTCATTGTCACTGATGGAGAGTGTTTAGTTTTAGCCAACACCAGGAGACATTTTTGTAATAGCAAAAGTTTGTCAAACCCAGTGTAGCATATTAAACGTACAATACGCTCGGGGCTGAAGAGGTGTTTCCATGGTTAAGAGCACCTGCTGACCTTGCAGAGAACCCAGGCTTAGTTCCCAGCACCAGAAGGGTATTATGCCCAAGGACACTCCCAGTTCCAAAAGATCTGACTCCTCCTAGCCACCAGAGTCACCAGAAAGGATGTGGTGCACTACAACTCATGCAGGCACACACACATCCACATAAATAAAAATAAGTAAACCTTTAAAAAATCAAATATAAATCCTGGAAACTAACAGAACTTATCTGTTTTAAAAACAGATTTAATTAAACAATATTTTTCTTATGTGGAAAATAAACTGTCCATCTGAAGAAATATGATTTGCTATACAAAGCCAGGAGCAACAGGTGATGGCCGTGAGGTGTTAGAGTTGGGAGCCCTGACATTTGTAGAACCAAAAGTGAGGGCATTTTAAAAGAGCTTTAGAATTTCCATGGAGGTTCTGTGCCTCATTTAAAAAATATGAAATGGGACAAGCGTAAGCTTGTGCTTAATTGGAAAAACTAGGAGGAAGGTAAGGGTCATTTATATCCTCAGACCAATTAAGCGAAACATCTTGGGAGATTGTCACTTTGTGTTCATTTTTGTGGTTGATTTTACACAAACTACTCTGCCTCATAAAACATTGCTTGTATAAATTTATTTTGAAGATTAGAGTTGTGTACAAAGGTAAGCACCCTTCCTTGTCTCTTTCAAGTGGAGGCAATGCTTTAGAGGACAATTTTATGGTATGTCTTACAATTATTAAAGTTTCCCCCACGTGTAATCAAAACAGGTGTAGACAAGAGGGAATCTTCACAGGTTGGCATACATTTTATTTAAATCGTTCTAGAACTAAAGTTAATAACGATGAGGGTCAAGAATCACTTCCTTGACTTTACAAAGATGATAGAGAACAGGATGATCGGAGCTAAGCCCTCAGACAGAAGACTATTGGTAATGTGTCTGCCGGAAGTGATAATTCAGATAGAAGGCATCCATTGAGATACACTGGAAATTTCAAAATCTTCTAGACAATTAAAATCTTGAGGGGAAAAATGTCAGATTTTCTAAAGCCAGATTTTGGGAAAGAAGACCTTTCATTTGCCCAAGGAACTGTCTTTATTCAGTGTAAGGATACACTAACTGTAGAGGACACGCTGAAGAGAAGAGGACATAGTGTCTATCATCTATCTGTCATCTATCTGTCTGCCTGTCTGTCCATCATCTACCTATCATCTGTCTGTCTGTCTATCATCTATCTACTTATCATCTGTCTGTCTATCATCTATCTACCTATTATCATCAGTCTGTCTGTCTGTCTATCTATCTATCCATTATCTGTCATCTATATGTCTGTCTGCCTATTTATCAATCTCTCTCTCTCTAGCTACATATATATTTACATATATATGTTATCTCTCATCTTTCTGTCTATCTATATCTATCATCTTTCTATCATCTATCTGTCTGTGTATGTATCTATCTACCTCTATATGTATCTATCATCTGTCATCTATCTATTATTATCATATCACTATTCACCATCTATTATCTATCATCTATTTATCATCTATCTATCTATCTATCTATCTGCATGTCTCTTTCTCTTACTCTGTATGTATAGATATGGATGTATACTGCAATGTTTGTGTAAGAGGTGTACATACACATGTGTGTTAAGATGCATGCACCTGTCTGAACTAAAGGAAGTCATCAATGTTCTGTGCTACCACAGTCTGCACTAGGTTTTGAGGTTAGCAGCCAACATTTCCCAACCATCGTCCTGTCTTCACTTTTCATCTCACCAGAATCATAAATGCTCTAGACTACTCTTGGCTCTGTAACATGGGTGCTGAGATTTAAATTTGTGCCTTCATGCTCATGCAACAAATACCTTTACACAGAGTCATATTACCGGCCCGGGACACAATCTTTTAAAGGACAAAAACCTCCTTACCCTTCCTGGAATAAAAGGGTTCTCTGTCAAAACTTTCCATATTTCATCAACTCGGTCTAGACAGCTGTGGACTAAAGCCCATTTTAACAGGGATGAATGGGGAAGAGAGAAAAGGTGGCTGATTCTCCCTCCTAAAGCTTAACCCACCCAGACTACAGTGGCCACTGCTGAGGAATGGGAAACACCAAGGGACCATTCCCCCCAGGCTAAGATTTTGTTTGGTCATTTCTTCTCTAAGTAGGGAAATCAAGCTGGGAAAGAGATATAGAAGGGTTTTCCAAACCGCCTTCTTGATTCTTAGTAGCCTATCATGGGGGCTCAATGAAAGACTGAGTAGATAGGACCTCCCAACTTGTTAGCAGAGGGCACTCATGGAGCCTACACTGGAACTAAGTCATCTCCCCTCACCGTGTTAGAGCATAGAAACATCCAGTAGCTCTAGTGAGGATCTTTCTACCCCACCAGGCAGCACCAAGAAACTCTAGTTGTTGTTGTTGTTGTGTTTACTTTTTCTGATGAATGCTGTCAAGGTATTCAAAAGTTCACATGGGGACTGTATGATCTAACAAACCAGGAAAGCTCTATATCTCTCTGTGAGACACAGTCAACAGACTACAGCATCTCCCACATGGTTGAGGTGGTGGTTAAAGCCACAGCTATGTTCTTGGATGGTTTCGAAGATACTGGATTCAGTTTTTTTAACTTACATGTGAGGATATGGTTGATGTTCAAACGCAACCAGTCGTGGTGAATTCTCTAAGCAGGGATGCCTCTGCAAAGGCAGGCAGGAAGCGGAGTGGCTCTCATCTGTCACTTGGTGTTTCCTTCTGACTTCAGACATAAATGAATGAAAGCCATTCATTTTCTCACAGCTTTCATGTAAGATGGGACGGTTATGATTTCCACTGGCAGAATGTCCACACTACCACTTGCCATAGAAGTAAGTACAATCATACCAACAGCCAAGTGACATTCATAGAGCATCATTTAAATGCTTTTCATGCACAAGGCACTCAGTGCCATAATCCAAATTTGGAACAGGGCTGTACCTTGGAGGGAAGGACAGAGTTTATGATCCTATAAGACCAGACGAACACGCCTGTAATTATTTTATAAGTCGACATTGGTGATACTGTTTTCTAAGAGTTGCTGGATTTTGTTGTTGTTTTAAAACAGTCTCACTGTAAAGACCAGGATGCCTGGAACTCTTAATCTTCCTGCTTCAGTGCCCAGAGCACTGGGATAACCAGTGAGCATCATTTTGCCCAGCATCTAACTTGTTTATTCAATCCTGTGTGCACACCAGTTAATCTTAGCCAATTTCCCCACCTGACTGTACCCTCCAAAATAATTAAGTTATTTTTCTGCTGTAGGTTGTTCTGATTAGTTAAAACCTTTGGTCTAGAATGAATGCACCAATGAACATGTTTCAGTTTAAGTAAACTTCCTCAGGACCATCACCACTCCCTGTATCCCACTCCCCTTAACTGTTTCCAGCATCTGGATTCACACTGCTATGACATTGATGTTCTGTCCTAACCTATGCTGAGGTGCTCAAAAGCCCATGTGAAGGCACTTTTACTATGGTGACCACCACACAACTCCACTCTACAGAATATAAAGATTTTTCTTTAAAAAAAAAAAAAGACCTAAGCCAAATGATTATAATTTTGGCTGTGGTGACACCGGAGTTTCCCGTGCTATTAACCAGTCCTGCTAGTGCACACATTTCTTTGCAAGCACTTGCTGAGATATTGTAAATTACTTAACTACAGCAGCAGCATACTTTCTCTCCCTTAATCTTGATCTGATCCCCGAGGGGCGATTTATTACAGATATATACAACTTGTCATTGGAAGTGAAGTTAATGTAATATGACTCAAGTAGCTCGCAGTGTTTAATGTGTTCCAGAAAGTTAGCAAATTTACCTCAGTGGGTACGTACATGGTCTTCTGCCTGAAAGGCAGCAAGGAAGGAGTAAGGCTAGGGGTGGGGGCAGATATTAAACACTGCTCACTGTAGGTGGCCAATTAATACACTGTGTCCAAGCTGGAACAAATCTTTCCTCTGTATACATAAAGCATATAATCTCTTATCTGCTTAGGCATTATCAAATATTTTAGCAAATCCTAGTAACTTCAAACACAGGTTTAATGGAATGCAGAACATAATCTGGTTGAGAAGGTTTCAAGAGAACTACTTTGCAGTGCCATTATAATCTTACCCCATGCAGAAAGATGTCTGACTTGGCAAAACACGACATGCGTGAAAACGACGCACAGCTCTTGCCTTTCCAAACGCAGAGCCACAAATCAGGGGGAAAAAAATCACCGTGATTCTTCCAAAGCTGAGGGTATGGTTATGGGTCTGGTTCTCAACATTTGGTTACCAGATCATATTCATTTGAGGGGAAATTCTGATAGATGACCGCATCGTATTAACAGCACAATCCAGCTGGGATTTGAGCCAGGATTAATTCAACATTGTGGTTTATATCTCATCATCAAGTTAAAAGCAATACAATTAATTAGACCACGAGCATGGAAAAAATTGAAACCAACATAACCAATAATAGAGCCCTGACCAGACTCCAGTTTTCACACATACATCGACTCTAAAAATGGATCCATGTCTTCCCTGGTGAGGCTATCTTTTAAAGCACTCCCCCGATGTCTGGGATATATTTTAAGCATCTTTTCCTTCTTTATATGGGATTCCGCCCAGGCACTTGGGTTGGTTTAGATGTAAGATCATCAAGGAGGTAAAGAGCAAGGCAGAGACGCGCAAAGCCAGAGAGAGGGCACAGGGAAGCAGCTAGGGAGAGGCAAGAGAAAGTTCATGGTGGGAACAGCTCTTCCCCTAAGGGAATAAAAGCTCTACATGAACCTGACTTCCAAGTGTGCTGTCTCACACCCCTTATGTAACCCAGAATGCACAGCCAAAGGGCGGGGTTACGTGAAAGGGCGGGGTTACGTGAAAGGGTTGTGTTTTCAGGAGAGTGATGCTCACCGGGGTTTGCTTAGCTTAGGATGTCCAGCACCGGAGCGGTGTGGAACAACGCTTGCTTCTAATTTTATGTGGTAGGCAAAGATTTAGAATATTTATAGAACGACCTTGGTAAGATCATCACTGGATTGTAGGAGCGTGCTCAGACCAGAAGACTCATCTTTTTATTTTGAAAATGTGCCCAGTGGCCTCTGGCCATATATGGCTATAGGGAAGGTATGCCTTTGACCTCCTGGGGCCAGCAAGCATGAGAGCTCTCAAGTCAGTACAACCTGCTGATGGGTTTTCTTTCTTAGTTGTTGTCACAGTGACTGACATCTTACCTGACCAGTATTTCAATCATTAGCAAGACACTGTTGCAGGAATCTTGGTGCTGTTCTGACTGACAGTCTACTGGTGCAGAGACTATCTTCAGGACGAACCTATTTTACCATCATTTGCAGCCCAACCTGTGTGCAGATGCTGCTGGCTGGCTCTATAATCATGGGCAGACACAGAAAGGAGGCCTGTGTGTTATATTCTAGACAGCGCACAGCCAGGCTGCTGTAAGTTCCTTTTTCTGATTTATGGTCAAGCCTTGAAGCAGTCAGTGTTGCTTCTTATTAAAATTGATATAGGAATAGCCCAAGCTTTCAGTCAGGAGGCATTTCTTTCCTTTTTATTCTATACAATGTAAGTGTAATAAATTATAGTACTCCACTATTTATATTCTCCGCATATACTGTCACAGAAGTTTCCAGTCATTCCTCGTTAGTTAATAGATGCTATGAGGTCTGATCTTGAAGCTTCGTGGTCCTTGTAAAATTTCCCTGCTACTCAGACATTCAGTCCCTGCACCTCCTATTAGTAATTTTTCTCTGTGGGAGCCAGGGCACACTGTAGAGGTAACACTAACTCCTTGATGGAAACACACGCTCTGGTGGATACCACCCTAAAATGGGCAAGGAATGAGACATTTTGGCTTCTCCCAAAGCATCTATGAGAAAAATCTCTTTTTCTTCTATTGACTTCTGAAAGGTTCTTACCTTCAGGTTCTTGCCTGTGTTACCTTCCAATCCACTGTTTGACTTTCCACCCTCTCTCAGGAGGGACTCATCAGCAATCGGTCTCACTTGGCTGAGGAGAGGGACAAGCAAGAAAGGAGATGTTATCAAGAAGGAACTCCATCACTCCACCAAGCCGCATTCTTCTTACTCCTGACGTCTGCCTTCAAAACCCACACAAACCCTGCAGAAGTGCATAAGCCCTCCTGCCGAGTGTTTAAGCTGCATTTCAAGTGTCAGCTGGTGTCTGACCTGCTGCAAAGCTTTCCAGGTGCAATCTTTTTCCTCAGAAATATTTGCAGAGAGCCTGCAAAATGAAAATAAAGCCAAGAATCATAAGAATATTCACCTTTTTAAGCTTAAGGAATTCTTTTTGACTGTATGATTAAGGTTTCTAAATTTTAAAAAAACCCTCATAGAGTAAGTGATGGTTTATTCAAAGTCAATGGTTTTCCGGCAACCAACAGATTGGGAAAAGATCTTTACCAATCCTACAACAGATAGAGGCCTTATATCCAAAATATACAAAGAACTCAAGAAGTTAGACCGCAGGGAAACAAATAACCCTATTAAAAAATGGGGTTCAGAGCTAAACAAAGAATTCACAGCTGAGGAATGCGAATGGCTGAGAAACACCTAAAGAAATGTTCAACATCTTTAGTCATCAGGGAAATGCAAATCAAAACAACCCTGAGATTTCACCTCACACCAGTGAGAATGGCTAAGATCAAAAACTCAGGTGACAGCAGATGCTGGTGAGGATGTGGAGAAAGAGGAACACTCCTCCATTGTTGGTGGGATTGTGGACTGGTACAACCATTCTGGAAATCAGTCTGGAGGTTCCTCAGAAAATTGGACATTGAACTGCCTGAGGATCCAGCTATACCTCTCTTGGGCATATACCCAAAAGATGCCCCAACATATAAAAGAGACACGTGCTCCACTATGTTCATCGCAGCCTTATTTATAATAGCCAGAAACTGGAAAGAACCCAGATGCCCTTCAACAGAGGAATGGATACAGAAAATGTGGTACATCTACACAATGGAATATTACTCAGCTATCAAAAAACAACGACTTTATGAAATTCAGGGCAAATGGTTGGAACTGGAAAATATCATCCTGAGTGAGCTAACCCAATCACAGAAAGACATACATGGTATGCACTCATTGATAAGTGGCTATTAGCCCAAATGCTTGAATTACCTAGATCCCTAGAACAAACGAAACTCAAGACGGATGATCAAAATGTGAATGCTTCACTCCTTCTTTAAATGAGGAAAAAGAATACCCTTGGCAGGGAAGAGAGAGGCAAAGATTAAAACAGAGACTGAAGGAACACCCATTCAGAGCCTGCCCCACATGTGGCCCATACATATACAGCCACCCAATTAGACAAGATGGATGAAGCAAAGAAGTGCAGACTGACAGGAGCCGGATGTAGATCGCTCCTGAGAGACACAGCCAGAATACAGCAAATACAGAGGCGAATGCCAGCAGCAAACCACTGAACTGAGAATGGGACCCCCATTGAAGGAATCAGAGAATGAACTGGAAGAGCTTGAAGGAGCTTGAGACCCCATATGTACAACAATGCCAAGCAACCAGAGCTTCCAGGGACTAAGCCACTACCTAAAGACTATACATGGACTGACCCTGGACTCTGACCTCATAGGTAGCAATGAATATCCTAGTAAGAGCACCATTGGAAGGGAAGCCCTGGGTCCTGCTAAGACTGAACCCCCAGTGAACTAGACTGTGGGGGAGGGCGGCAATGGGGGAGGGGTTGGGAGGGGAACACCCATAAGGAAGGGAGGGGGAGGGGATGTTTGCCGAAACCGGAAAGGAATAACACTCAAATGTATATAAGAAATACTCAAGTTAATAAAAAAAAAAAAAAAAGTCAATGGTTTTCGAGTAACAACCCTGAAGTCCTCAACAGGAGGTCAGGCTAGACGGGGAGGGTACAAAGAGAATTGATCCGATTCTGAAATTATAGCTCTTGCATTCCCATCATAAGACATCACATGACAAAAATGCTTCTACTTAAGAAATTACAGAGTATACATTCCAGAATAATGTGCTACTCGAAGAGAGGGAAATCCAAAATCACTGTTTACAGTAGTAGACTTACTTTATTTCCAAATTAGACTTAAGAAGACTAATAAAAATGTTCTTGGCATTTATCCTGAGAAGATCAATTTGTAAGTAGCCTAGAGAAAAGGACAATAAATACGGGTATTTGTGATGATTTCATATTCCACTGGACATAAGCATAATAAGCACGTTCTCACTGGGGAAGAACATAAATGATAGAGAAATGGTTTTAAACAACCTGTAGATCTATGAGTCACTTATTTTCTGTAGGCATGTAGAAGTAAGACCTACTCAGTGCATGTGAGGTGTGTGTGTGTGTGTGTGTGTGTGTGTGTGTGTGTGTGTGTGTGTGTGTGCACAGAGGATAATCTTAGACGTTGTTCTTCCGGCACTGTCCACTATTTGTTGAGACAGCTTCTCTCATTGGCCAGGAACTCAGTAAGTAGGTGGGGTTTCTGATCTGTCTCTCTGCCTCTCCAGCGCTGGGATTACATGTGCAAAGCACCACCACAGCCTTTTCAAGGCTCAAAGTGGGTCTTGAGCTTCAGTCAGCAGATAGCTCAGCGTGTAAAATCATTTGCGCTGCTAATCCACAGCCTCAAATTGATCCCTGAAACCCTCTACGGAAGGGAGAACCAACTGACCTCTGACCTTCACATGTATCCCGAGGCACATGGGTATGTTGCATGCACACATGCACACACACACACACACACACACACACACACACACACACACACACACACACACACCCCAACAACACAAAAGATCTTTACTCAAGAAGGAAATGAAAGAGAAGGCAATACTTTATTGGTCTAAAATTTGAAGAGGGGTGTTGTGGTCGGGACCTTTACATGTCTGGCCCCCTTTCTGTTTCCATTTTACATGGGGACAATATTTGTTTCAAAGTGTAACTATTTCTCGGGCATGAAGACACCAATAGTTCAAAGTCCCTGGAAATTGGATCTACATTGAGAATGTTATTCACACTGGTCTACCTTTCACTTTCCTAATGTCTTTCCCACTATCTCTCAAAGAAAATAGTTATAAAATGAATAAAAAGCAATTTCTCCTGTGAGAAGAAAGGCCAACTAATCAGTTAGGAAAGAATTGTCTTAATGAACTGCCAAGCCTCGGCTGGACTTCCCAATGTAAACTAAAAGAAAATGCCCACAGCTTCCGCTGAATTAATTCCTATTGCACATGCCGAGCCAAAGGTTATCTAGTCTGTCTGCCGTCTTTAAAAAGCCATGGTTACCCAATCAGAGGCTACAGGAAATGGGCTTGGGGGATGGGATGCGTAAATGAACACAACTTTAAGTGTCAAGGTTGACTAGGATTTTCTCCAAATGTATTTCAGATTAAGTTTGTGTAGTTACTGGATCTATGTAGAGCTCACCGCTACCGGAGGCATTCAAAACCAATGGGATAGAAATTTGTCCATTATACAATGAAGGAATTAAAAGCAGCAGCTCAATGGTAGAGATGTAGTCTCTCCTCTTCTCCTAACCAGGAATGGGCATGACAGTGAACTGGTACTTACTGGGCTAGTTTTGAATCCATTGTCTTCCTTTATTTCTTCTTCTCAGGGCTGCATGCTTGTTCTCCTACTTACCCCCAAAGCATGTTTCAAGTCATCTATAACATGGAGAAACTATCTGTAGCATGGCCTCTTTGTGTGTTTCTTCCTTACCACTGGGACTACAGAAGGGAACCTTTTCTCTGTGCATGCAGTGAAGTCATAGTTAAAGGGTAGATACACAACTACTGGTTATTGATTGAGTTAGCAGACAGAATAAATAAATAGGAAGGGAATAAAAAGTTACCCCTATGGGTGTTCTCGGTACAGTGACAGACAACATGACTGACTGGTCTACCTATTCTTTGTGTGTCTGTTTTGTAGGACTCAAGGTGACCAGAAGTCCTTACTTAGCCATAGCAATTAAAACACCTGCTATGGACACCCCTCTCAGCCTTGGTGTATTATTTAAGAGAATTATGGCCCAGAGCCTAAAACATTCCTTTTAGGTAAAGGATCATTAAGGGTTAACGACCCCATGCCTTCCTGGAGGCCAAGACTTATTTCTCATCAGCCATCAGCCTCCCCCTTGGAATCCTGAAACTCATGATTACTGTTTAATTTAAACACAATCTACCATGCTTACAGAATGTTCTTATCTCTGTCCTTAAGACATAATGAGCACATTTCAGTGAATGTAATCAGCTGTTTACGTATCAGCTGCTTCTCGGAAATAACAGGAACTGGGTCTCTCATTTCATAGAATTTGCAAACTGGCTCCTAAGAGGTCAGCGCCCACTGGTTCTTTCCTCCATGGGTTGACACATGTGTGCGTGTGTGTTTAGCGTTGCTTAGTTTAAAATTAGCAACCAAGGGAAAGTTTCAGCTCAGGGTCCCCTCTCCTGCTACATCGTTCTCTGCAGAGACTTGAAAGAGGGAAAGCTACTGTCTAGACTGCAGATGACAGCCTGGCTTACACTTCTTCCAGCTATTTGATAATGATTTCAGAACTACCTTAGAATTTTAAAAATCAATGACATTAGGTGTATCGTGGGTTTTTCGAAATTTTCACTATGCAAATATTTACCGCTGAACAAAACTTGGTTGCATTTCTTCAGTCTACTTGCTAATCCCCTGATTAGACAGCTCTTACTTGGAGGAGCCAAGGGGAAAAAAAATCACTGTGCCCGCCAAAGGTAAATAGACTGTGGATGTCTTTCAAAATTCCAGGGTTTTTTTTTTCTTCAATAGCTTTTATTTTTGTTTTCTGATAAAAATAAATGATGTAGACTAACAAGCCACTCATTGATCTTTGACCTCCTTGGCAACATCAAAAGCATTTTAAAAGCCAATTAGTGGAAATACAGAGAAAAGGTCATTTTATTACGGCACTCGACATTACAACCATTACATCGTACATAGATTCAATTACCCCACGGCTTTCATTAGAAAAACAAAAAGGAAAATGCTTCCATCACAAAGCAGATAGACATTTGCACGCACAGACATCCCTCTCACCCTCAGACTTAATACAATGGCTTCCTGAGCACCACGGGGACATGGAGCCATTGTGGTTACTGTCTTCATCCTCATATGAGCCAGAGACAGCGCTGATAAATGATGGGGACTGATAATCCCCAGGCTAATTTTAGCCATTGGCTTTAATTGCTTGCTTGCAACTGCTTTTGATGGGACTGTTTCAGAAGATGTAATCCGTAAAGAGTAAAGATTTGCTTTTAGTTTCTTTCTAGCTTTTCTTCTCCGGGCTTGTTGATGGGAAGCTCAAGAACAGAGGAGAGAGTTAAAACCAAGGGCACAGAAGACTGCAGAGCTGAATATAAACCTTTAGAAATTAAAACAATTATTCTGTTGAATAATTACTTTGTATGTTTTTAATTAAGTTCATAGGTGGTATGTTTTCTAAGAATCATTCGAGAGAGAGAGAGAGTGTGTGTGTGTGTGTGTGTGTGTGTGTGTGTGTGTGTGTGTGTGTGTGTAGATGCTAGGACTTGAATCCAGACTTTGTGCATTCTGGACAAAGTACTTTACTACTGAGCTACACCCTCAGCCTGTGTGTGTGTATTTATATTTACCTATATTCATATCCACATTCACATTCATATTATGTATAGCTTTATAATTTTTAGATTTGTATTCATATTCATATTTGTATATTTCTAATTTGACGTGGGAACCTGCAGTGGTAAAGCCCTGAGGCAGCCATGACTAGGACAATACAATGAGATAGAAGCACAGTGGTGTTCTAGAAAGTTGCAGTATCTCCTTGAATGCTACGCTCTAGTAAGTCATCTTATACTTTGTGCCTTGTCGTGATGTCCTTCAGCCTGCCCCGTTAGAATGGTAGACATTTTAATAGCCAAAAATGTTCTGTAATTAAAAGACCAATCTATTACCTTTTAAAATGTGAACAGTTGATTCTCTAAGCATGGTATATTTCATAGTTTTCATATGCGTATTATGCAAAATAGACAGGTATATAACAGGAAAGCAACCCCAAACCCACTAGAACGGAAAGCTAAGAACATTTTGAAATGAAGCATAATAATGTAATGTAAAAAATATGTGGAACTGGCAGAGTAAAGCCACCAAGGTCACTTGTAGCACACAAGCTCAGGTATTGAAAAACTGTATCGGACTTTGATTTTCCGAGTAGGAATTTCCAGCTCTTTCCCAAATGCTTTTCCTTTAAAGTACAAGCAGACTCCAGTCATCAGAACCAGATGTTGGTGTCTTTCCTGTTCAGTTGAAGTTATCAATATCGAGTTTGAAAGACCCAAAACATTTGTGTGAGAACTTGACTATGCTTACAATCAGGTCATGTTCTCCTGATGTGAGAGCCAAGGTCTGTTAATGCCTTTGAAAAGGAAAAGAAGTCAAGGCCATTGTGGTCACATTTTTCTCTTTAACTATTTTAAGTTAAAAAATTATTTGTTTGAAAATTCACATGCTTGGTCGGCACCCAGACTTCTGAGTGCTTTCAAAGTGCTGGTGTTCAGAGGATGTACACTCTGGTCAACTCTTGCTTGACCTATTTGATGGAGTGCGGTCAGTGGTCAAAAGCACTAGGGCTTTCCCTGAATTGTCTGCAGTGGATGGGGCAACCCTAAAGTCACCTGTCTAGAGATAAAACTAACATGATGGTGGCGATGGGGTCATATTGAATGCTCACATGGTTATGAGAAAAAACAAGGTTCTTGATTCCCTCACCGACCTTCTCTTTAGCATCAAAGTATTCTGCATACCATTTCCTCCAACTCAGTTCAAGTATTCTACATAAAGTCATTTAATTCTCAAGAAAGTAATGTGCAAAATCTTATGTACCTGATTTAAAGCTTCTATAATTCACAAAATAGTATAAATTCAGAGAATGAGTAAATTAACTTCAAAACTATGTTTGACCTTCAAAATTCACATATTGAGATAGAATTTATCAAAGATGCCAATTATTTGTTAATTTTCTGATGTAATATATGAAGCATGAAACATAATTGTTCTCTGTATAGCAAATATGTGTGTCTATATTACCTAGACTTCAGTGCTATTCACGTTTTAATCTTATAAATGCTCTGTAAGTGCTCTGGGAAGCATTATTTCTGTGGTGGTGGACAGAGCAGTGGTCCAGGCTTAGACCCATCTATGACTTCAGTGGAGAGAATGTTCATAACTGAGTGTAAACAAACAACTAATAAAATGGGAAGAGAATATGTCTAATGATAATAGGGCAGACTAAGGTTTGTTTCTCTTCATAGGTGGTATTACGGTTTGATGTATGTGTCAACTTGAATGGATTGCCCAAATCCATTCTCAGACATCACTCTCGTTATGGTTATGATGGTGCTCTATGCTGAGATTAGCTTTGAATTAGCTGACTGACCGAGTAAGGCAGGGTGCTCTTTCCAGGTATTTAAGAATATACACTGGAATTCTAAACTGCCCCACAGGTCAAAGGCGAAAGCACTGGGATGAATGGAGATATTTTGAACTAAATTAAAATGAGAACACAGTATGAAAATTTGTTGTAATGTTTTAACACTTAAGACAATGACAATGTTTAGAGGAAACAATTTATACTTTTGAAATGTTTATATTAGAAATCATGGATGCATAAAATCAAAGGGAAATGCATAACACAATAAACACAGAAAACCAACAAGGCTGAAAGGCAAACTGCCAGAAAGAGTGAAAACTGACACAGAAACAACAGGTTAATGTGCAGCCGAGTGTAACACCAGAGGATTTGTGTGGGCCTACACAGGTTCCTGCAGCCTTCATAGCCTTTGTGCAACATATACCTGCTAACCATGGTAGATAGACTTACAATAAATTGACCTGGAGACCAATACAAGTGCCAGATTTAAAACATTTTAAAGAGGCTGTGATATTATATAGCTTACATTCTTCATTTGTCAAATGAATGCTTAGTAACTGGGCTAAACAGCATAGGGTTATCTCACAAGATTGGGAGAGATTGGTGTCAGCTGTTTTGAAAGCTGGACAGCAATTACAATGGTGGTTGTGATAGAGACAGGAAGCCACGAAACTAGCACAATAGAGTTTAGCAAGAGGAATAAATGTGACTAAAGACCAGCTACTTGGTAAAGGACTTTATGCTGACTTTCAAGAACAAATCCAATTTGATGATGGTGTAATTAAACAATGTCGTATTACAGCTTGAGAGCTTATTTGGTTGAAGAACCTAGGAAAAAATCTACCCCGTTTGCTAAAATAATACAGGGTTCTAGAAAAGCCTTCAGAAAATTCTTACAAAGGTTGAGTTCAGTTATAAATACAGATATAACACACTCTAAAACCAGGCAGTCATTGATAAAAATATTGACATTTAAACATACTAATACCTGGATGCTCACAGAATGGGGTCCCCAGTGGAGAAGTTAGAGAAAGGACTGAAGGAGCTGAAGGGATTTGCAATCCCATAAGAAGAACAATATCAACAAACCAGACCCCCCGGAGCTCCCAGAGACTAAACCACCAACCAAAGAGTACACGTGGAGGGATCCATGACTCCAGTCGCATATGTAGCAGAGGATGGCTTTGTCAGGCATCAATGGGAGGAGAGGCCCTCGGTCCTGTGAGGTTTGATGCTCCAGTATGGGGGAACACCAGGGAGGGGAGGTGGGGGGAGAGGTTGTGAATGAGTTGGGGAGCACCCTCATAGAAGCAGGGGGAGGGAGGGTGGGATAGGGGGTTTTTGGAGTGGAAACCAGGAAAGGGGATAACATTTGAAATGTAAATAAAGAAAATATCCAATAAAAGAAAAGGAAAAATAATACAAAAACAACATATACAACACAGATGGGAGTTGCTCCAAAGAACCTTTCTAAACAGGTCTAACCCCCCGCCCCAAATGCGGCGAATCCTTTCTTTTCCACTGCCTCTGGTGGGTGGTGGGCTACAAGAGAGGTTAAAATGTTTAAGAACTATAATTAAAAATAAGATTAAAAAATTAAAGTTACATCAACCTTTGTATACAAGGCTCTACCCGTTTCCTGCAGCCTTCTGCTTCTGGGTCAGCCAGACACAATGGCTCCCCACTAGTTACAGCCTGGTTTGGTAACCTCTCAGACTGCGGACCATGTGAAATACTTTCTTACATAGTTTCTGTCAGTGTTTTGGTCACAGGTGTAAAAATATAACTAATCCACAAAGCCAAAGCTCTTACCTAGCCTTTCTATGATAAAGAAAAATCGTTTCACAAGTGCTTTCTATTCTATTTTCCATTTATTTATTTACTCATTCATTCATTCATTTTTATTTATTTTATTTTTGTAGTTTTACCTGTTAGGTTCTAGTTCTCGGCTTATGCTCTTCCCCACCCAATTTCTTCAAAACTATAAGAAAATCTATTACAATAGTACAACAAAAGAATTCAAGGGCCTGAGGCCATCTCAGGGATGGGAACCGGGCTCAGCAGACCTGGTCCTATTGCAATATGATAGTGAAAGAACAGGCCAGCTGCTCTCTTGAACCCACGCCATTAACTGACTGAAAAGGGGGCTTCTTAAGTACAGTAAGCCTAGGCCAGCACATTTCAGTGCTTTTAGAAAAAAAATGGCAACAGAGGACAGCTGCATTGAGGATCACTGAAATAGAACACAGGGAGAGTAGCTTTTGGGTTCTTACCAGTGTTTGGACTACTGGCTAGTACATGCATGAGACAGCTAGCCTAGACAAGGACTGACCCCATTTCCTTCAGATGAAAAGCTATTGACTTAACACACCATAATCCAGGGTATGGCTGGGCCCAACTGTTTGAAAAGGTCTTTTGCATTGCCTTTACTCTGTGAGTACAGTCAGTTCACTCTTGAGCATCTGTCTGGACTTCACTGATGAGAGAATGCTGAGCTAAGTGTTTTTCCAATGCCACGGCTGGGATGGCCTGTTGCAGAAAAAATAAAAATGGGACAGTGGCTACTGGTACCTGTGTGTTCCCACTCCTCGTGCTCCGATGTCTCTCTGCCAGCCACTTTTTCACACCGTCCCCTTGGTAGGTTGTTACCACGTGTGACACACACATCCATTCTGTGGGCCGTTCTACCGTGGCACCATGCCACACCAGCCCCAGCCATTCTATAGCCGCCCTCTTCAGGCTGTCTCTCTGCCTGCTGGGAACTTTGCTCACATCCCCTATAGCCTGGTAAAATCAAAGTTCTAGAAACTTACAATTTATCAATCAGATTTATATGTTAAATTCTCAATCCACAATATACCCATACAGTAAATTCACTGCCAATTGATAAAGATATAAACTGTCCACCTAGACAAAATAAAATTGACCCAGTCGACCTGGGTCTGGACCATCCTACTCCATTGTCTCCATCTTGATTCCCCCCCTCCTCTTCCTCTTCCTCCTCCTCCTCTTCCCCTCCTCTTCCTTCTCCTCCTCCCCCTCCTCTTCCTCCTCCTCCTCCTCCTCCTCCTCCTCTTCCTCCTCCCCTCCCCCTCCTCCTCCTCCTCCTCCTCCTCTCTCCCTTCTAGACTTTTTCCCGCCTACCCTTTCTTCTCATCCAACCATAGGCTTTGCCTTATCCTGGACTTGCCTTGCTGCATGACATCATCCTACAATGGCCCTTTGACAATACAGTCAGCACAATGGAAAGGACTTCGTTATTCAGAATCCTAAGAAAAGTGAGTGGGTGGGACTATTTACAGAGTTGACATGGCCTCTTTTCAAAACTATTGTGGGGGAGGGCATGCCAATCCAAGGTTCTGTTCTCTGAGTATAGTGCCCACTCTTTGAATTCAATCAACACGGAGGCAGTTTTAGAACCAGTACCTCCCTGTCAGATACTCTGTTGGCAGAAGTGGATCAACCAAGGGAACCAACTCATTACTCAATTTCATCAAAGAAAACGAAGTGTCTTCTCTATAGCTATATTTAATGTGATGACTACCCCACTTTACAGTTAAAGAACTTACCTTTCTATAGGATAAACGCTAGAGGGAAACTCTGAAGACAATATAGAGTATCTAATGATGTCATTCCCAACATTCGAAGTTTTCCCTTCACAGGAGTGATGTGGGATAATAGGGAAGTGGTGTGGCTGGGTTTTTTCCTCATTAGTGTTAATGCTCACAGGGAGTGATTTGGGCCTCTCTGTCTTTACAACCATGAGGATATCATTTCCCTTTTCCTATTCATACAGTTGTATATACAAGAAAACCAGAGCCTCATTTCTGGTTTCGCCCTTTCTCCTCGTGGGACTTTGCCAATGTTCTCAATTTAATTTAAGGCATAAGTGCAATGGGCTGACTTTGGCTTAACTTGAAAGTCACATATTCATGAGGATAAAAGAGAAATGTGTGGATTCCGAGAGCCCGCAACCTATTCTGTTTCAGTTGATAGCTCCTCTTTCTTCAAGTCCGCTGCACACTTGAAATTCTCATTATGTATCTTTGTGAATGGGAATTGAAGAATTTGTGGCAGTATTAAACATATGAAGGAACTGAGGAGATCTTAATGGCCCGTATCTTGTGTTGGTAGTCCTATTGGTATTCTTTTCATGAGGTCGAGTTACGTTGGCTACGGAAATAGAGTATTGGCACTGAAAAATAGAGTCAGGGGCTGGTAAGTAGCAAAGAATTCTAGCTTACTCTCGTTCCTCACTGATATTCTCTTTAGAAGGTGCTAAGATTCTTATGTCTGTAGGAGTCTGGCCTTTCAATATGTTGGCAGCTGTGTCCTTCACTTGAGTACTGGATGGTGTGGAATTTGTCTGTCTTTGAAGGCCACCCCAAGACTTGAACAGATGAAATGGTTTCTATCTGCATCTGTTTTGTTTCCAAGGTTCTATTCGCCTCCCTCATGGAAACCTTGCCAGTAAGAACTTCTGTTGGGAGGGGAGGAGAAGTTGGGAGGGGCAAATGGAGTACGTTAATCTGACTTTATATTTTAGAGTTTGAAGAAAGAAAGTGGGACTTAGTGTGGCATTCCCTTAAATAAACATTAGGGGATCGCACCCAAGTGCTTGCTTACAAGACAAGAGTGATCACACTGGATGGGTCCCAGCACATTGTCATGCCACGGTGTGGCCTGATGACAAACTACAGCAAGTGGTTGGCATCCATTGGTTCTAAACTACAGTGGTGCCTCTGGCTGTACTGCTTCTGTGCTGCTTCAAGGGGCTGCATTTAATCCAGTCAGTATATCCTAAAACATTAGAAACCTCCAGGATGCATGAGTTGCATTGAACGCAGCAGACATGATGCTGGAAGAAGAGCATGGGGGAAGTCGATACATTTACTGGGGACCAGAAGAGTTGGCCTGTGTTTCTGAAGGTAAATGCCATGGGTCTCCAGAGTAAGGATCCTAGAAGGACCTTTGTAAAAAGCATATTCCTGACCCAGGGTCAGGGACTTGGAGGCCTTGGAGGTCAGTCATGAAATTTACCGAGATGGAGTATGAGGACTGAGTTCAAATCTCCAGGAACACATACAAAGGTGACCATGGTGTCATAGTTACCATCCCAGTCCTGAGAAGATGGAGACAGGAAGAATGCTCAAGCAGCCAGTGGAACTGAATAGCTGAGCTCCAAGCTCAGCAACATGAGTTCCAAAACTGAGGTAGAGAACAATGGAGGAATTACACTCCACAGTGACATCGTCCTCCACATCCATTCATGCACACATGACCACACAGGCATGAACACATGATCACACATGCATGTGCACAAGCACACCCTTGAGTGCCCTCACAAATAAAAGCATTTGAGAACCACTGGAACAGAGGAACCTGACAGCAAGCTGCCAAGAACTGATGGGTTGTCGCACAGTAGACTCAGAGGTAAGGCATGCGGCCTTGGTCCAAGGATGGAACTAAAACTACAGGGCGTCACATTGCAGAGTCACCAGCCCTTGAAACCATAAGTAAGTTCTCATCAGAGGCTGGTTTTGTTTCTTCTCCATTCCTCATTTCCTAATGAGTGCATTTAGTTCATAGGTGCTGGGTAAATATTTGCCGAATGGATGAATGAATAATTCTTATTAAAGGCTCATTTGTGCTGATTTGATGGAACAGTAATTGGTTTTGCCTGGTAAGCCAGCACCCTTCCCACTTTAGCATTTCTAGAACCAAGCAACTCACTCACTCACTCACTCACTCACTCACTCACTCACTCACTCATTCACTAACCAAGTCTCCCCCCCCTGCAAATCATTATTACTATGTGTGTTAAAATACGCCAGAGTGGGTTTAGCCTGCTTCTACTTTGTATGTCCCACTTGGCCACCATGGCCTGTAGGTAAGTGAAGGTAATCAGAGTTCTAGCTTTTAACATGTGGTTAAGTATGAGAGGTGACCACCGGTGACCTCCCGCTCCTTTCCCTAGCTTAGTCCAGCTGTCACATAATTAACACTTCCCTTTATGGAACAGCGTCTGGGGAGCTTGCTGATAAAACAACTACCTGGGGATTCAAACAGTGAACTCCAGCTCAATGGGAAGCGATTTCTCCATTGGTACTTTGGAGCCCCAACCCGACAAGGTTGACCTTTAGTGCCACCTAAAAGATCCTCTGAGCCACTTCCTTTGACCACAGAGACGGGTCAAGGGAAAGTGTAGAAAGTATGCATTAGGTGCATAGACGTGTGTACAGGAAAGAAAGTGAGAGCTCTGCCAAGGAACATAGAGCGAGTAATTGGAGCACTCCTGCTATGCTGGGTTTTTTCTTTTTTTTCAGAACTTTGCACGGTGTTAATCTTCAACTATTTACTTATTTTACTGTTTGCTAATTCTATTTTATTTTGCAATAAACCCTTTCAGCAGCAGTATGTTGAAGAAAACTCAACTCTATGTTACAGGAAAGTTTAAGTTTTCATTTCAGTGCAAAAAATATCGCTTGTCGTTTATCCTCTACAAAAGGGCTGGAGTGATGTCACTGGCCACACGGAAACCGAAAGACACAAATCTCCAGAAAAAAAATGTTTACGTTTAATTAGGCCAAACTCTATGAAATTGCCATTTTGTGGTTGAAAAAGCAAAGCGATTTATACTATTAAATAATTTAACACTTCATAAGTAACTATTGTAGGACGGTGATTTATCAGAACCTGCAGCAGAATCTGCATTTACCCTTTAATCTGACTCCATTGACTGAAATACCTGTCTCTATGAACTGATTTTATTCAATTTTCATTCTAATATTGTTCATATGCATTAGTAAAAGTTGATGTTGAAGTCTAGAGAGATGGCTCAGCAGTCAAGAGTGTTTCTTTCTCATCCAGAGCATCTGGGCTCAGCAGACCAGATCAAATGAGAGTTCTATACCTGCCCCCGAGGTCAGCCCAGGGAGTGTCCTGAACTTGTCTTCCCAAGTGAGGAGACATACATTTCTTGACTATGCTTTGGAAAGGATGGAATAAAATTACACATCATCAGTGCTCACTATCTGATGGTATTTGTAAGTGCTCATTAAATTATGACTAATTATTAGTGTGAGCATTAATGACTGTGAATATCATCATCGTTGTCTCTGTTTTTTGTTGTTGTTATCTCTGTGATGTGGATTTCCTGGGATTCCCCAGGATTCTCCTCCTTCGGTAGTTATTATTTTATTGACTTAACATATGCCTTAGTCCTTCCCGACTATCTGCAGGGTTCTGAGGCAAGCAGATTGAAAGGTGAGTAAGAAGTGGAAGAACCAGTGTCTGGGTGGTGGGAAAACTAGACTTTTTGCCTCTTTGAAGATGGTCTTTACTTACAGGTGACATGGCTTAGTGTCCATCACCTGTGCATTGTCATTTGACTGAATTCATCAAGGCACATATTCCAAGAGCAGATCAGTGAGCACATGAGTCACTTTCCCTCAGAGAAGTTGCTGAATGGGGGTGTGGAGAGGGAATGAGGTTGATTTATACCAGTGTAGACATGTAGAGTGAGGTTCACTACCTTCTTACATCAGCAACTCTGTCTAAATGCACTTCTCTCTGAATGCTTTTTATCTCACCATCTTGGGTCTGAGTGTACATTTTTCACAGGTGTCAGAAGGACCTCACTATAAACTAGAAAGACAAACCAGTGTTGCTTTGTCTTAGGAGGCGATGGAAGGGTCCTCTTAGCATGTGGGGCTAGTGAAGGACACTTAGCTGCAGGCTTTGCCCTGCCTCACGTGGTTTGCCCATTCTGAGCTGCCTGCAGCCTGTGTGTCCTAAGGACAAAGAACTCTGTGTACGTTTCTCTGGGCACAGTCATATTTGACTGCCAAGGGGTCCTTTACTTTCTAGCATTAAGATCTGGCATGAGCTTCTCTCTGAAGACGAGATACACCCTGGCTCCTGAAGAAGAGGAGATGCACACCCTCCTAGGGCCTCAGCGTGCTTTCGATACATTGCAGTCACACGGCAAGTGCCTTTTTTGCCCTGTCATTTATGGGTGTTTAGCTGTGCCTTTCTGCTAAACCAATAGGCCATTTGTGGTTTTGAGATTATTTTGTAGCATGTCAGGCAGTACCTAGCATATCAGTTGAAATCTATTAAAAAAAAACAACCTTGGAATGGGGGTGTGGATGAATGAGGCTGATTATGATGATACAGAGATGCAGAATTAATTCTGTTACCTTTGCGGTTCCTCCGACATTAATAACTGTCTCTAAGTGGACTTCTCCATGAACTGCTTTCAGTCTCACGACTTTGATTCGCTTGCTTACATTCCCTCATACTAAAAAAATAAAAAAATAAAAAAATAAAATATCCTACTCCCTCCTACTCACCAGATTGAACAATGAAGCTGGGTTTCAGGAGTGAGCTGCTGCCCTCCATAGTTACTGTAGAGAATGAGAATGCCTGCCAGACATTTTTATTTGCCTAAAAAATCGCTTTGATTTGTCAACACTTTCAAGTTCCTTGAAAGCCTCCATTTTCCTTCCCACCATTCCCAAATTTGATGACAATTTTAATTCTCCCGTGCTTCACCCTACCAACCGGGAGCAGGACCCTTGTACTGGCTTCCATCGTATCTCTTCTCAGTTGCTGATAACCCTTGCCTCCTCCTGTATCCCCCATTAATCTCTCTTCCTCCTCGGGTTATTTCTCTGACCTGTTCTGGCATGTTGGTATTCCGTTTGCACAGCAAGTCGTTGCTCTGAATTTCCTCTGTCCTCTCAGCCATATCATCCTTTGATACTTTTTTTTTCCATCTTTGTCCTTCTCCACAGACTTTCAGATCACATATAAGCAATCACAGGCTTCCTTTGTCTTCAGGAAGTTGTCGCTGATTCCACATACCTGATTGCCACTCAAGCATCCTCCAACCTTCGGTATATCCAAACCCTCATGGCAGTTCCTTAATGCCCTTCCATCTGAGACAGAACCGAAGGAGTTGAGAGAAATGTCAAGTGTGAGCATGGAGTCTAAGTCAGTCAGTTCCCTCCCCAGGATTTGATAAGGACTTCCCCTCAGTCTTCTTCTTCAATACCAGATCGTTGATCCTCACTGCTACTCTATGCTGTGCTTGCTTACTTCCTATCTCCAACAAGTCATGGTTTTATCACCACCTTCCCCATTCCATAATATCCGAACGCCACACTCTAAACATTGGGAAATATTCAATATAAAATGAAGAGGCACCTCAGGAAATGCAAACACTTAACAGTCCCTCAATGTCCATTCTCTATGTTCCTGCCGTCGCTGACCACACAACAACATTGTAATGTTCTTCATTTCACAGACAGGAGATGAGTATAGGAGATCCCCTTTTCTGCCATGCATGGCTAATCAGTGACTAGAAGGCACCAGCCAAGTATGCAGTCTTTCATTACTTAAAACATTCGACGTAACTTACATAATTATGTATATGCAACATATAAATACCCTGCTAGCTAACAATATCAGATCTTCAGAGTCTGCTCTCCACAAACGTTTCAAAGCATCCTAAGTTCCTTGAGGTGCACGTAGACAGTACGCCCATTCTTGTACTAATGAGGAAGTGGGTATGGGAGCTCAGTACACATGAGCAGGGAGCGATGGCAGTGACTTCGCTCAGCAAGACTGGAGGAGTCCTTCAGACCCACTGAAGTGTGACGTGCATTGACACAATGGTGCTAAGGCATAGGAGTAAAGCACACACGTGTTTCATGCCTCTTGTGGGGCTCCCTCTGCCTCCCTCTCCTAGCCTCATCTTTAACTATGATCCACATATACAATCTTCCTCTGACCTGTGAGTTAACACCTATCTCATAGCCTTTATGTTTTCTTGAAGAAATCAGTCATCTGCTTTCTACTTGTTCTTATTGGGGAAAAGTTAACAAGAGAAGATGCCCAAATGCCCATTTTGTAAGAAGAGGTTAAATATCTTGTAATCCCTCTGTTCCAGAAGGCACTGTTCATGATTAGATAACAAACATTCAATACTGAACTACTGAACAGTTGCTGATACAAAGGAAATTTCATTATGCATTTCTAATAAAATACGACAAGTTTAATACAGTTTTATACATTATATAAGTTATATGTGTATATATTTATAGGCTTACAGCCTTCATCATTGCTGAGGACTGGCCAGTTCTAGACATGTCATGTTAAATTTCAGCCAACAGCTGGTATGCAAGCATAATCAGATAAGTGTTGATATAAAAAACTTTAAAGCCACATTATGAAGTTTAACTATGCATACACATAACAAAATTAACAAAAAAAAGTGCATTCCCTCTACCGCCTCATTTATTCTAGAAGTCACTCAGCATCCCCCAGAAAGTGGCACCCTTTAACCGCTGCATCAGAAAGTACTGACTTTCTCTGTAGAGATGCACTGAGCAAGCGTCTGCTGTCAATGTTAACTGTTTTTTTCAATTGTATTTGTGTTGAGGCAAATTCTAAATGTAAGCACTTATTCACAGGCCACTTTAATACCACGAATGTTGGAGCCACCCCTAAGTATTGTTATAGCTCAGATTCATGGGGATGGAGATGTTCAGGCTCAAACAAACTTGTAAAATCTAAACAGAGTCTTTTATTAGTGACCCTTAATGACCCACAATCAAGGCTAAGCATCCTGACTAAACAATTATCTTTGGGAATTGAAATGTAAACAGAAAATGTGCTGTTTGTTCTTTCCGTGTGTCCATCTCTGACAACAACACACTAAATCTAGTTCTAACATGGTTAGGAACGTCTTGCTATAATTTTCAGTGCAATTACTTCATCATTAGAATATAAAATGAATAGATGAATATAATTACATATCATGGAGCCCAATAATTGCCTTTCCTGTAAACAAAACCCAGTACGAAATTGTGTAGGGAATACCAGGTTTTGCAAAATGTCTTCTGAAGGTTGTTTTTCTCCTCCCACTCTTGATTTCAAATCAGTTTGTCTCTGATGTCATTATTCCAACAATTTGGCAAAAATCAGGCATACGGCTCTGCACACCAGCCCAAGCTACTAATGATGAAAGTCCTGGTGCTGACTGAACGTTCTAGAACAGATTTTTAACCATGTGAAAAATACCTCCCTCAACTTAGACCAGGTTAAGATAGTAAATTTCATGTGTACTTCACTACCATAAAACCAAACACCAGTCAACAATCTTTTAAAGGATATTATTTTCCCGTGGGGCACAATGTATAGATGTGTTCATGCACATATTTGGAAGAAGGGAATTCCACCAAAGGTCAACTTCTGCCTTTACTCTGAGTCCCGAGGCTCTGAGATGAAGGCATGCCTAAAAAGAACTGAGTCTACTGCCCATTATAAATCCCAGGCTGCCAGATCAAAGCCACCATCCTACCATTGTTTAAGGTCACAGCTTTGCAGTCCTCTGCACTTTTACTTTGAATGGATGTTACTTATGAGCTGATTTCCTGAAACTCTTACTCCATCCCTCATGGAGGAGGGATCATTACAGGAACCGCCACAGCAGGAGACAGATGGCTAAGCCACACAAACCCCTTGCAGAGATAAATCAGAAGCAACCATTAATCTTTAGGCAGTCATAAACCTATGCAAATGTAAAGACACGGAATATTGCCCTGGGCTGATGTTACTGAGAGAATATCAACTTCTCCCAATTCTTGACTGGCTGTGTACTTTCCAAAGAAATGACACCATGTTTTGTTTGTTTGTTTGTTTATTTGTTTGTTTTGAAAGGGTGTAAATGTTCTTACATGATGTGGCAATAAACAGAGAGAAACGTAATAAAAAAGGAAATGGTGAGTGATTTTAAGAATCTCTTTAGCCCTTTGCTTGGCCATCTGTCTTCAATTTCAGGCATGTTGTTTTTGAGTAGCTTCCCATTGTAACCAAATATAATAGGACAGGCAAGTTAATGAACTGCGACACGCACCATCATAAATGTGATGCGCTGTCAAGGCAAAGCCACCCAAGATGGCAAGGCAGCTACTGTTTCTCCATGGAGCTACTAGTCTTCAGTACAGACCTCCAGGGACAAGGAGTTGCCTCCTTTATCTCCTATTTTTTGTAAAGTCTCAGTCTGCTCTCCCGGCCTTTCTCAGATTTCTTGCCCTTGACCTCTAGAGACAAATGAAAGAGGTAGAGAAGCCACAGGGTGATAGATGCAAAAAAAGAGGGAAGTAGGATTTGAATCTTTCTGATAGAAAAATATGTATTCATTATTTTTATGGCAAATTGTGATTCCCCAATAAATTACAAAATCAGTTTTGCCAACGTGGAGACAGTGGTTAGTAGACAGACACTAAGCAGCTGTACCTTTGTGCCTCTCATGAAGCAAGGCCCTTTCTTCAAAAGAACACTCATTTGTCTTACATTCTTTCAGTCTGTTTAGAATTAAATAGATACTATTTTCTGAAGGCCTGAATTCAGTCTCTTGCTCATTAAAATCATTAAAATTGATAACAGATATATTATTTTATTATATACATTTATTATGTACATTTATTATATACTATACACCATATATCATATATCGTATATCATATCTATAATTTTAATACTTTTTAATGAGCAAGAAACAATATATGTAATTACATTAACCCTGTGTATGCCATATATAATATATACAATATATTATACTAAGATTATAATAGATGTAGAGTATATGTTATGTAACCAGGCGAGCCCTGGAATAAGATGGGGTATTTACTGAAACAAGAGGAATTCTGCTTCCATCGTTGAAAGAGCAAACGTCTATGCTGTGGAAAGGTCCCCTGCAGAAAATCAAGTGGTCCTGGAGACTCAAGAGTGGTGCTAAGTTGGAGGCCTACATGCAGGCAGTCCTACAATGTTGACGAGCTAAAGTCTTCCTCCTCCTGGGTGAGCTTGGACAGAAACCCAAGCCTCAGATAAGAGGACAGCTCTGGCCAGTAGCCCATTAGCCTCATGGAGACTCTGAGCAGAGGTCCATGCCCACCTGTACTCAGACTTGTAGAAACAGTAAAATAATCTGTTTATTTTTATGTGTATGAATATTTTACCTGCGTGCATGCGCATGTGTGCGTGCGTGCGTGCGTGCGTGCGTGTGTTTCCTGTAGCAGCCACTATTCCTTATAGCTAAATCCAAATTGCGTTTCTCAGAATATCATTTTGGTAGACAACTTTTTAACTGGATACATACTCAAAGAAGTTTTACAAATTAATGAATAATTTCACACGAGACGGAACTGGCTGTGCAGGTGGGAGAGGTAATTATAAATGTTAACACATCTGCAAATTATAATGCAGCAAAGAAGTGGAAAAGAAGCAATTAAGAAAGCAGAATGGGTTTTATAAGTAAACACCTATTGATAAGTACAGAGACATATTTCTAAGGAACGTGTACACTTTTTCATAATGAAGTAAGTCTCGAATACTAACCACAAGCCAACCAACAAACTAATCGATAATCGTACAGAGAGCAGCTCCACTGCAATAGTTTTAGGGCTGTGTTTTCACCAAATGGGGTGACACTGGAATCATCCGTCTCCTCTTGTCTCCCATGCAACTCCTGCAATAAAGACATTGTCTGAATATTTGGATCGTTGCACAAAAAGTGCTTTCCCCAGCCTCAGATCACTCTTCTCTCTCTCTCAAGGGACCCTCCAACAGTATCATGACTGGAAAGAGCTAGACTCCCTGACTGGACTGTGAAATCCTCTGCTCTTGCTCTGAGAAGGCTGCTCACTGACTTAGTGCTGTACTCTCACGGTTCTCAGTGTTGAATGGTAACAATAATCACGAACCTCGACGTTCCTTGAAGGAACTGTCTGGTGTCCTTGTCTTCAAAGGCACGGGGCTCGGTGTGTGATGCAGGGAAGAACTATGCATTTCTTCTACTTATTCTCCGGTTGTTGTAACTAAGAAGGCTTAGCTGTGTGGTTCACGCAAGTTTCAAACATGCCCCAGGTGAGGACAGGGAGGAGGAGGGCTAACGGACGGAACATACTCATGGCATGTTCACTCTCTCTCAAAGGCAGATTTGAAGGATTCGGGTGCTTCTTAAACCTACATTTCTATGACCTAAGATTATGAAGATACACACCCCTGTAACACAGAGATTTTTGCATAAATGATTTCTGTGTTGGTCATCTTATTTATCTTTAATTATAGAAAACCATGACCAATACAGAAATTACTAATGCATAACTGCCATAGACACTATTTAAGCATAAAGTCCCAGAATTGAAGGGACAGAATACAGTGCAGGACCAACTGTCACTCACAGGAAACTGGAGTTGAGAGATGGCTCAGCACTGAAGAGCACCCACTGCTCTTGTCGAGGACTTGAGTTTTTTCTCCAGCAACCTGGTTCCATGACTCCAACCTCCCATAACTCTGTCTTTACACCTTCTGGCCTCCACTGTCACCTCCACAGATGTGCACACTTTTAAAAGGAAAGTCCATCTTAAGGGAAGAATCTATCCTATAATATCATTCACTTTGGTTTCACACTCCACTGTTAATTGAGCCCCAAACTGGACTCAATAAAGTCTCAAAGGTCACTATACCATAGGACAACTCAAGAAGACAGCCCTCAGGAATGGCTCTGGTTATCGAAGGCGTCACATGTCACATATCGCTAGTCTAGAACTTCTAGAAGTCATAGCGATCGCTTGCTGTCACCTGAGTACTCTCTTCCCATAAAGCAATCCTCTCTCAACTGTGTTCCAGTGGCCGTCTGGGAAGTGGGAGTCCCAAGGATATTGAGGTCGTCATTGTCAAACAAGTGACTCACAGCAAGAATCTGGCAGGTTTGTGAAAAACGTCCAAACAAGGTCACCAGATAGACAGGTGGCACCTGGCCAAATTTGAATTCTGAAGAATTTTAAGTGTATTTTCCAGTGTATGAACACAGTAGTTTTGTACAGGCATACATTGGAATGGTATGTTTTGGACTGGGGATGTAACTCAGTGACAGAACTTTCATCTAGCAAGCATAAAACCCTGGCTTCAATCCTTAGTTCCACAAGGGTTAGGGCTAGGGTTAGGGGTTAGGGTTAGGGTTACAGTTAGGAGTTAGGGATAGGGTTAACAAAAACAGTGACAAAAAAATTTTACAGTTTTTTTTTTGAAACTTAATTTTAACTGGGTATTAACTTTGACTTTTCTAAATTTGGCAGCCCTATTTAAAAAATCAGAGGCTAAGTTGACTCCTAACGTTGCAGTTTAAACACCTTCGTCTTTACGTCACCACTACACATGCTACCTGAATAGACAGCAGAGGAGAAAGGAGGCGGGCTTTGTTCAAGGTGCTGCATCAAGTCACTAAGGGTTGCAGCCAGAGAATGACAGGACCTAAAATACATGCTTTAAGAAATCCTCTCTGCTGCTGTAAAGACCCAGACTCACTGGTCCTCAGTTCCTGAGTAGAGTGGGAACAGAGCAATGGGGACACTTGGGACCCCAAACAAATAAGACCATTGTGCATTCTCTCAAGAAGGAACGGGCATCAAATGGGGATGTCCACTTGAGATCTCCTTTGAGGGGGAAATGGATCAGACTGATTGGTGAGAAGAAAAGAGTCAAAATCCTGTCCTAAATCTGTTTTTGGATCTTACAGCACATTGTTTAAGGGTGACATACAATTTGGGATGCCTTTTAGTTAGCGAAGTACGTTTTTTTAAAGAAGCACAAGATTAAATATGAACCAGCATAGTGCAGAAAAGACTTTGAGTAGAGAGAGGGGAAAAATAAAGTGGGCTCAGTTCAGTGGAAAAGGACATCGGCTTTGGAGAGATCTGAAAGGGAGACTGCTCCGTGGTGTGGATCATAAAGCGGGATTCATACTGGAAAGAAGTGTGAGGTAGCATACGCCACAGGTCCATAGGGGCTTCAGTGCTCACCAAAGGGCTTGAAACATTCCTGTGAAAACAGAGGGCCATTGGCAGGGCTAGATGGGGAACATAGACTGGTCAGTAACAAGCAGAGTGTGAAAGGGGCTTATGGGAAGTAAGTGAGTAGTTACATAGGCACATTGCATGTGTGCAGTAAGAGAACAGCAGGTAAAGAAATGAGTAACCGGCCTCTTCGTGGGAGATGTTCAGACAAGAGAGAAAACCTTTTGAAATACAGTGGCAAGGAAGTCGGAGATGCCTTGTCGTCTGGCCCAACCCAGTGAGCTGCCAAGGGAAAGAGAAAACACAAATCTAGACCTTCTAGAAGTCACTGAAGAAACTCATACCAGATGACCGAATTCAGCAGAGGGCCAGAAAATGGGATTTAGGTGAAAGTTAGCTAAGAGTTTTAAAATATTCAAAACCATCTTTGCGTATGTACCTGTTTGTTGTCATGAGTGTGTGTACAGGTGTACATGAGTGTGTGTGTGTGTGTGTGTGTGTGTGTGTGTGTAGCAGTAGTAAACATCAAGTGTCATTGTTCAGGATCTGTCCACCATTTCTTCTGCGGTCTCTTACTGGCTGTGGGACTCCCACGTGACTAGGCTGGCTGGCTGGCCAGAAAGCTCTGGGAAGCCACCTGTTCCCACCTCCCAAGTGTTGGGATCACAAGTGCACACCACCATGCTGGATTTTTGTGTAATTATGGGAATAGAATGCAGGTCCTTATGTTTGTGTGGCAAACACGTGACCTACTAAGCTCTCTCTCCAACCCCCAGAGTCCTTTTTTCCCCCTCCACTGCTCACGTATTATTAAATAATCTGATAATCAGAAGTTTGTAAAATTCAGGCACCATGGCGCACACCCATGATCCAGCATTGGTAGGCAAGGGTTGGACCCACTCCTGGGCCACACAGTGAGACTTTATTATTTTTTTTAAATGTTTATGCTTCTTTTTTTTTCAATGTGTATAATAGTCCTGCTAGAACTTGAATTGATCGAGCTTGTTTCTGGGACTCAGTATCCAATGGGTGAGTGAATCAAGATCTCACTTTCTTCTTCTTTTTTTTAAAAACCATCTGTGGTTAGTTCTAGCTAAGTTCCATTTCCTGCAAAGCTCAGTTGTGTCAGACAGTTGTATTCACACATGCAGATGTGTGCGTGTGTTGAAGTTTTGTGATCTAAAAGTGATTACTTCTTGCTGGCAGAGCAAACCTGAGGCTCCTTGCTCAGCATACAAAGAGGAACACGGACGATGAAAAGGCCTCCACGAACGTCAGCAGGCGCATTGGCACTCACTGCTGTTGCCCTCGGAGCGCTCCGATTATACACTCCTTTTATTGGATTGTTATTTTAATGGGACTTTTTAAAGGCCATTTTAATAGCCTCCTTGTTTCAACAGATACACATTGAAAAGCATTTGGAATACCTCCCAGTTGCAACATTTTGATCTTCGCATTTCTTAGAATTCTGACAACGTACCAGGTAACAGTTACTGTGATATTACGCTGACACATTCCATGGCTGGCAGTTGCTGGATTTACCCGTGAAGCTCGTTGTCTAAATCCCACTGGCCTGAGATTTATTACCTTTTCCTATTACCCGCCTCTCCTTAGGCCTACTCCCTCTTTTTTTGTTTTAACTCTTTGATTGAATACACCACAGCTTTAATTTTTGGTCCATCTAGACTGTACAGTGAATGCCCAACATAAAACAAAACAAGAATTAGCTGTAAAACTTGTATGTATGTTAGGAACTTGAACCATGCTGCATAACTCGAAGACTCACAGATAGCTCATTTGGGGCCAAGATATTTATTTTCTTCTCAAGGTTCTGAGACATGCTACATTCATTAGCACCCCTGGGCACGAATGGCTAGTGAGTAGTGTCTATAAGGTCTCTGGGAAGCCCCATAGAGTGGTTCTGTTGAAGTCACTATGTGGGTTTGTCCTATCCCAAACAGAAAGAGGGAGCAAGAGAAGCAGGAACTAAATCAAGGAGCTGCTTTCAGAAACTGCCTTCTAACTTATGAGAAGGGCTGGACACATGTAAGGCCTCTTAATACATAGCTGACTTCTTTCACAGTGGAAGTCACCTGTTTTCTCCAGAGGAAGCAAAAAGAAGTCCGGTCGTGGAATTAAGTATCATCCTGTTGGTAAGGGGACCATCCGCCTCCATTTCAGTGTCTTAGGTTGAGAGAGCAACAAAATCAAGAAGGGCTGTGGGAACCAGAATGCCCCTGAGGCAGGCCTTTCTAAGATAACACCTGGGACAACTCAATCCTTTGTGGAGAATGACTCCTGAACCCAATCTTTAATAGTGAAGAAGTGGCCAGTTGATGTCGGTCAGCTTGGAGGACAGACGCTATGAGGAACACGTAAGTTTGTTTCTGACAGTGTGAGAGGCAAAGGGAAATGGCGGTAAAGAAGGCAGGCCTTGAATGAACAGTACAGAGAGCCAAGAGTTTATCTCAAAGACCTGTGCTGCACAGCGTGTGCTGTTATTAGCTGCAGGTGACTGCTGATTTTTAAATAAGCCAATCTCTCAAAAAAAAAAATTAGTTCCTTAGCTGCGAGTTAGATTTCAAAAGCTTGATAACCATGTGAAGTCAGAGGCTACCCTAAAAAATGCCAATGACAAGAATGTGTGTGGGGAGGGGTGTTTAGAAAAGTCACAATTTGATCTCAGGGTCTCACTCAGTCTGACCTTGGAAATTGAAAAGCTCCTGTCAGGTGACAATCGTTCACAGAACTTCAGCTCTACTCAGGCAAGACAGGGAAAGTTAGTGAGGAAAAGAACATCTCAGAGTATAAGTGTAACAGCAAAGGGGAGAGCGAGGAAGTAAAGGAGTGGCTGGTTGGTCACACCTCTAAGTAGACTGTTCATCCACTCCAACAAAGACCTGAAAGAGGAAAGAGTATGGCGTAGGTGCTGGGGAAAGAGTGCTAGAGATGGCAGAAATGCCAAGAGGAAGCCATACTTGATGGCCTGGCCAATGTCCAGTGACTCTGCATCATGGAATAGGATTCAATATTCTTTAGCTTATTGTATCCATCATAGTACTTATAGATGGTAGATGATGGACAGAGGATATTAGATAGATGATTGACAGATAGATGATAGGTGATAGATGGGTGGAGTGGTATGTATTACAAATACATATCTGGATGAAAATGTATGCATCAAATCCTCCCTCCATCTCTTTTGAGACAGGGTTTCAGTATGTAGCCTTGGCTAGCCTGGAACTTGTTATGTAGACCAGGTTGTACTCAAACTCACAGAGATTCACCTGCCTCTACCTCCCAAGTGCTAGGATTAAAGGACAGTGCCACTATGCCCAGCAAGAGTCCTCTTTAAAAGGAATTAGCTCATATAGTTATGTAAGTATGGATCCCTGACAGTCTAGAATCCAGAACATAGGCAGGCAAGTAAGCCATTGGTACAGAGTCTCTTCTCTGGATGTTTGTCCTCTTAAGACCTTGAATCGATTGGATGAAGCTTTAATCACGTTGTTTATAATTTTCTTAAAATCGGCTGACTGTGTGAGAATCTTGTCTGCAAGACTTCTACACAGCCACGTGTAGGCTCATGTGTATCCAGTAACCACACACTACATCCTAGCCACGCCCATGCAAAAACCCAAACACCCAAGCCTTACTTTGCAGATGAGGAAGTCAAGGTTTATAAAGACTAAAAACCTTTCATAATTTTTCACGAAGAAAAAAAAAAGACACTATTAAATCTTCATTGCTTGTCAGCAAAGTTCCGCAGTCTTATCACTGCAAACCCCTAACTCAGGCACAAGCGACTGCTGCTTTGTTATGTGTACTAAGTTCAAGGTTAAAAGAAAGTCAATTTGAGTGGACACTTACTTAGTTCACAGTTGAAATGGCTCTGCAAAGATGCCTACATCATTGCCAGTGTTTGCACAATTTATAGGCTCACAGTTATGATGGAAATAAGTTTATTGATAAACCAAAGGAATAAGTAGAACAGATGAGAGTGATTTTTAAAGGAATAAAAGATGTATAATTTTGTCTAACACTTTTCTCTTTAGAATTAAGTTTCCTTAAATTCATCTGACCACCCACGTAGTTTCTTGAGACTACACAGAGAGTCATTGTCCATGTCTAAAATGTCACCTTGAAAAGATACCAAGGAAAACAGACCAATTAAGAGAGGTTCTGCTGGAACAAACCTTTTACTCACGATGTCAGTTTAAATAAGTTTAATTAAGTCTGAGCCATTATCAAGTATAAAATTGAGCTAGTTGTTATGTTTACTACATATCAAGTTAAAATTCCACTTTACTCTGGCATCGTTTCTCATGCTATTATTCTCACAGGAGATAGCTATTCCTGGTTGTCAACTTGACTGCACCTGGAATCAGAGGCACTGGCCTCTGGCCACTCCATTGATTTGATTATTTGAAGAAGACCCACACCAAATGTGGGTGGAGGAAGGAAACTTTAGTATTGGCCTGCTTGCCCTCATTCCTGCTGGCCCTCATCTATTGCTGTCGCATTCTTTGCCCTCCCCCTTAATATCAACTTGTACTTCTTCAGCCTTCCATCATAGACTGAAAACCAGCAGCTCCGAGACTCCTTTAGGCCTTTTAGCACCAGAATTGTATGTACTACTGAGATATCCAGCTCACAGGCTGAGTGACTACCGAAGTCATGGCTTCTCGAATGTGAGACTGCCATTGTTTTACTCCCTAGACCATATTCTGTAAGCTGATCTAAGCATCCTATATACATATATATATATATATATATATATATATATATGTGTGTGTGTGTGTGTATGTATATATATATATTAATTGTAATATATCAAGTAATATATAAGTAATATATTAAGTGATATTAATTGCTTCATCTGGCTTGAGAGAAATGGTTCTGTAATCAGATGATAAATATTTTGTAGGTCTGCTTGTAAATATATTTGTGTTTATATGTATCTACACATTACATAAACATTACACATAAAGGTGCTTTTAGAGAACCCTGACTAATACATTGCCATTGATTTTCATTATCAGTGATGTCATCAAAGCTCCAAGCAGGTTTTTGTGTCATCTAACATGGGTACGAGAATATCTAATTTCAACTCTAATCTATTTTGATTTAAAAGCAGCCATATAAAAATTTATCATCTGACTGTTGCAGAACCATTTATGGTAAGACTCATGAAGTAAAATATTACTTTAATGATTATAGTCTGATCCATAGCTTAATATATTTATGAGCATCTCAATTTAAACTACTTTGCACTTCTCACTATGGCAAATTATAAAGTATACCATATTTATATGACCTATTTAGCCATATAACTATACTTGATTATCCATGAAAATGATATGATTTTTCCTTTTTATCCCATTATTAATATGTAATGGTAAATTGTTAAAGGTCCACTCTATGCTCCTAGCAGATGCCCAAGGCTCTGCACCAGCCCAAGAGCTCTGAATTCATGAATGACACACAACACACACACACACACACAATCAAACACACATACACACACAAACACACACATACATGCACATACACACACATACACACACGCACACACACAATCATACACACACATACACACAATCATACATACACTTACATACACACACACACACACACACACACACACACACACACACACGGTAAATCTGTCACCTTTCAAGTTTTCAGCCCTCCCCCATTTCCTTACGGCTTGAGTAAATATACATATCTACTTGGCTATAAATGCCTGTTTGTTGCATTACCATGATTACTTGCCTGAATTAATTTTAACATTTAGAAGATTTATATTCTAAATTCATTCTTTCAACTGAATAAATAACCAGTTGTTCATAACACGGATTTTTTTTTAACACAATTCATTCATTCTTCCTGGATTTACATGATTCTTTTTCAAATAAAAGCTAATTATTTCTGTATGCATGTGTGCACACATTTAACACACTGTTATTTACCCTCTGTTATTTATGTTAAACAACTGTGGAGACAGTTCTATACAAATCCAATTATTAATACTTCATAAAATATTTCCAAAGTCAGTATGCACATTGGCCAAATATCTACCCAAATGTTCTCTCTCATTTTATTTTTTTTAAATATTTTAAATTTATTTTTGAAAATTTCATTCTTGGATACAATGCATCCCACTCTTCATGAAACATCCTTTTGAGTTATTTTCAATGGTTTGGACCACCGTCATGATTCTGTGGACTAGACAGAATATCCATTATACATTCAGTGCTTGCATGGTAAGCATCAAACGTCTTATTTTGTTGTGATACCATGGTACCCTCTGGACATTTGTACTTAAATTCATATTGTGGGATGTCTCACCCCAAAACCACGTCATGTCAAAGACCATTTGAGAAACATGAGCTATTTTATCCATCTTTTGGAGATTCACAATGACTGTGAATATATTAAAAACAGAATAAATTATATAGAAAATGAACTCATGAAGTGTTCAGTGCTCATAAGCTCATTAGTGTTCATAAGGTCAGTGCTCCCCAACTTTTTTGCTGAACAACTTTAAGTAAAGCAGCCGAGTAGTTGCCATGGCTTTTATTTTCTAGACTCACTAGTTCCTTTGGCTACTCTAGGGTCCTTTGTATCACCCTTGTCTGCATTGCCAGATGATACTCAGATAAGTTGTAGTGCATAGGAGTGTCTCAAGTTGGCAAAGACAAATGGCTGGAGGCAGGGCAGAAACACTCAATTTGTGTGTCAGATCCATCAAAGAGTTTTCCACTCCTTCATGTTGAAAAGCTAATGGAGTGACTTCAGCTGAGGAAGTGGAGAAGCGGACAGGGCGTCTGAGGCTTCTAAGAGGCGGTCTTTGCAGCTAGCCTGCAACCTGCAGAAAATGGGTCATTTCACCACCGAGGTGTGGCTCTGGGTGGCACTTCAGAGACACTGCGGTGAGGGAACAGACCCCTCATTCATCCTGAGGAAGATAGTGTTTTTCCTCTCCTCTGATAGATTCATGCTGCCCTAGCAGTCTCTCTGGTTAGGCGTGACTTCCTAAGGGATTTTCTCTGGATTCACAGAAGGTTCCCTGAGAATCCCACGGAAAGCCTGACTCACCCACAATTCTGTCAGGGTGGGGCTAGCATGACTTGGATGCAGCTTCTTCTTGGCTGAACTTGTGTGATGGTAATTTTCAATGTAACATCAGCTGCCTTCGGAAGAAATGGAAGGCCAGAACACGGGAGAGTCAATCCACCATGGACGTGCTGACAGGGGCAGTTGAACCTTCTCTCAAGCATCTCCTCAGTGGCCCTATTAGATGTCTCTTCATGGAGCTTGGAAAATACCTTTTCCTCTACAACTTCCTATTTCCCTCAGGAGCCTCACCAACCTGTTCAATCCCCAGAGAGCCTATGGTACCTTCATAAAAATCACAGAGCTTCAGAGAATTAGATCCCAGCCTGGAGCTGGTTCCTCAAGTTTGCACCATAGTCCTCATCTCTGGAACAAAACCAACATAGTTTCTTCCTTTTGACACCATATATTACGTTCTTTATCACTTAAGACTCACAAACCATCTTGCTCTACTCCATGCCACCCCTGGAAGAGGAATGTGAAGTCTCACACAGTGTCACTCATGTGCCAACACAAACACATATCTAATTTCTGTAAACAAGCTGAGTGGTGGGGCTGTCTGCTCCAGGAGTAGCCTCAAGGAAGCCAAGAGTTTGTTTGCTATTCCCTAAAGCAAACAGTAGCCAGACGCCTGATAAAGAGACCATTACCCGAGGTTGGTCAGGGAAATGAGTTAGAGAGTCACAGGGAGAAAGAAAAGAAACAGAGAGGGACAATTTACGAAGATGTTGGACTCTGGGTCAAACTCTTACAGACAATTGGTTTGCTTCATCTAACCCTTAGTGCCCTGTGGCAGAATGGCATTAGTATTTACTGCCTAAGAATCCCCTAGGATTGATGCATATAGCGCTTTATCATGTTCAAGGAATACTATGTCGCAAGAGCCATGGCCTACCAGGGGTCACTGAAATTGGAAATGCAATGTTCACAAACACTTTCCAGATAGAGTCCACAACTTTCACCAAGACTTTTCCAAATAATCTTACACTCCAACAGAATAATAAAAAAGACTTTTGAAAGTATCAACATGCCCCTGATTAAAAGGCCGTCTTCATAACAACTCCATGTTTCCCAAGTTACAGAGACAGCAATTTCCAAGTTGTCATTCTTGATGAGAATGTACCCAGTACTTTACACCTATTTAACTAATTTAAAGAGTGTGCTTCTACTCTTCAAAACTCAGTTCTGGTCCCCTGTCATTGAATAACTGACCTTGTGGTTCAGGCACTATCTGCGGACTCCCCTCTTTTACAAGTACATCCAGTTTCTTCAACTTTATCCTAGCTGGTAAAAAGCAGAGTACTGGTCCTGCAGCTTCTACCCTTTGATCACCACCTTTTGTACAAGATCACCAACCAACAAATATGTTCCATCAATAATGACTTTTATACTAGTACATTTGTGTGAAGCATCTAATGGGGTTCTGGGTTAGAAAGACCATAACTTGGACTATGCACTGCATCATCTAATGGGGTTCTGTGTAAGAAAGACCAGACCTTGGACTGTGCACTGCATACTTTCCACCATAAGACAAGTGCTTCATAAATGGAAGAAGATGAAGATTTAAAATGTGGGTCCTTATTGAAACGTTATATTCAGATATATGGGTAGATGAAGCTGGTAAGACCACGAGGAAGTATTCAGAGAAGCACGTCAAGTGTGTGGAGAGTGGAACAAGGTCAGCATTAGATTCACAGGATAATATAGCTTCCAAACACTGCATTTTCCCTTGGGACACGTTTTGATCAGGACACTGAAGTTGAAATGTAAAAGGTTAGCTACTCTTCCTGAGGAAGAAGTTCAAAGCCTACTTGCATAACTTACCCCTTATGGTCCTACATGAAGTTATGTACAAACAAATGCACTGAGTTTTTCACTTATAGAAGGCTCTTGGGAGCACAGAATAGCCAGAATAAGAGAGGAAAGTCTCAAAGTTCAAAGAAATACAGAGAGCACAGAGAGCAGATTTTCTTTCATGGTGGCAGGACTTGGAAGACCAATGGATGTTAGTGGGTATTGGGGGTATGCCGTGCAAAGCAATCAGAAAGTGCCGCCAAGAGCATAAGTGGTGGATAAGCTGTATCTGAAACCTCTGTTCTCTCAAGAACTGTATCAGCAACACCAGGGGACTCACTTGGTGCATGTCTGTCTTCAAACTGCTCCGAGCAAACTGCTGAGAAGCATAACTTAGCTGGAAAGAGACACTATATACATTTTTCATTTAAACACAGCTCAAGTGGGAAACCACAGGACATATACAACTATGGGGGCAGGAGACAGATATGCTTAGGAGAAGCCAAACAAGGTTGCCGGCTCAGGGGGACAAATCCTAGGCAGGCCACAGAGTCTAAGCAAAATGTGAGGCATTGGGAGTGAAGACGAATCTCTGTTGGCAAATCAAACTGTTGCTCTTTTGCTCCCATAAAGGAACATTTCTGCTTAAGTTTTGTAGATGTTCTTAACTGGAATAAGAGGCCTCATAGCTGCCTTTTGACCAATGTATTTACATGAGAGAGAATTAGGTTAAGAAGCGGGGCGATGTGGGTCCTATTGTATTCTTAACAAAGCGAGGAGTGGAGCTGGCCTGTTTCTGAGCAGACAGCTGAGTACTGGAGACCAGCACCAGTCTTACACTGGGTGAGAAGCAGAGCACAAGCCATCAAGCCTAAGGAGGGAAGACTTCCCACTGCCGCCTTCTTTAACTGTGTTCCGAGGAACTGCAATTCTGCCCAGTGTTTGCAGGCAATGTGTGGGAGACTCTCTTCTTCCTTTGAAGCTTGGACATGCACACAGAAGAACACACTAAGGGAAAAATCTCAGAGCAAGAGTTTAATCTACATGCTTCATAAATTCCCCAGAGTATGTGAAAAAAAAAACACTACTTCTGCTGAAATCCCATAAAGATGTACATGCAAATGCATACAGCACATGCCTCATAAAGGAGACAGTATAGCAAGCCTAGACGTTATGTCCCACATTGTTAAGGACTGCGATGCTGTTAGTTCCTTAAAGACTTTAAGTAATATTACTGAAACGAAAACTCTTCTCATCCTAAAAACCTCTATCACTCATCAAACATAATATTTGTTTCCCACTCGTGACACATAAAGCTTACACTGGGATATGATAGTACAGAAATGTATTTCATGGCCATAAGTGAAAGTCACAAAACAAAGCAAAATATGCCATAAAAAGTGTCAGAACACTATGTGAACCATGATCCTATGAATGTATGGTAATTAACATATTTTTGGATAAAGTTTTTTTTTTTTAACAAGGAATATTATTTTCTTTGGCGTGCATAGAGTGTGACCCATTTTCTAAAGTTTCCAAGCATTTAAATTTCTATTAGGGTTATAACTGTAGCCAAACACGTCCAGTGAGTGACAGCCCTGCCCCGCTAGGCCGTTGTTGAATGTCGAATATTGAATGTCGTGAGAAGTGCCCCAGGCTCCAATTTCGACTCCTAATTGGTGCACCTGAAAATATCTATTGGGCTGAGCTTTGAATCACCTCCTTAATTAGTGTATAAGACGGAGAACCCAGTGAGCCCCGCATGGTACTCTGCTTTTACCAGGCGCCAGCTTCAGGCAGCTGACCTAATACTGTGGCATGGATGCTGAAAGTCACTTTCCTCCTTGAGTGAACCAAAAGCAGGTGGACATGTGAGAACTCAGCAGCTAACACACTCCCTACAGAGGGAGCTGGGAAAGAGGGGTGGCACTTAGATCACCATCAGCCTCCCCTTCTGCAGCCCCAGAATCTACATAAAGTTCACAAAAGTGGAGAATACCTGAGGGGTGGGCAAAGCCTACAAGGTGTAGAGGGCCACAAAGTGCATATTTGTGAGCTTTCCACATGGGATGTGGCTCTGAGACCTGGAGTGTCAAGAACTGGAGAGTAATGTTGGATCTAAAAGACAGAACTGGAGAGGCAGTGGGAGTTAACAAGAGTTTGACTGTGAATATGCCTGTATCTATGCCTGTGTGTGTGCCTGTGCCTGAGGTGCCCGTGCCTGTGTGCCTGTGTGTCCGTGTGTCTGTGCCTGTGTGCCTGTGTGTCCGTGTGTCTGTGCCTGTGTGTCTGTGTGTCTGTGTGTCTGTGTGTCTGTGTGTCTGTGTGTCTGTGTGTCTGTGTGTCTGTGTGTCTGTGTGTCTGTGTGTCTGTGTGTCTGTGTAACTGTGTGTCTGTGTGTCTGTGTGCCTGTGTGCCTGTGCCGGTGTGCCTGTGGTGCCTGTGTGCCTGTGTGTCTATGTGCCTATGTATCTGTGTGTGTGTCTGTGTGTCTATGTCTGTGTGTCTATGTGTCTGTGTGTCTGTATGCCTGTGTGTCTGTGTGTCTATGTCTGTGTGTCTGTGTGCCTGTGTAACTGTGTGTCTGTGTGTCTTTGTACCTGTGTGCATGTGGTACCTGTGGTGCCTGTGTGCCTGTGTATCTCTGTGTGTGTGTCTGTGTGTCTATGTGTCCGTGTGTGCTCTGTGTGCTGTGTGTCTGTGTCTGTGTGTCTATGTGTCCGTGTGTCTGTGTGCTCTTTGTAACTGTGTGTCTGTGTCTGTGTGTCTATGTGTCCGTGTGTCTGTGTGCCTGTGTAACTGTGTGTCTGTGTCTGTGTGTCTATGTGTCTGTGTGTCTGTGTGTCTGTGTGTCTGTGTCTGTGTGTCTATGTGTCTGTGTGTCTGTGTGTGTGTGTCTGTGTGTCTATGTGTCTGTGTGTCTGTGTGCCTGTGTGTCTGTGTGTGTGTCTGTGTGTCTGTATGTGTCTGTGTGTCTGTGTGTCTATGTCTGTGTGTCTATGTGTCTGTGTGTCTGTGTAACTGTGTGTCTGTGTCTGTGTGTCTGTGTGTCTGTGTGTCCGTGTGTCTATGTGTCTGTGTGTCTGTGTGTCTGTGTGCCTGTGCCTGTGTGTCTGTGTGTCCGTGTGTCTGTGTGTCTGTGTGCCCGTGCCTGTATGAAGCAATTATAAAGCATGTGGACAGAGAAACAGTTTCTGACCAAGCCCAAATCCTCAGAGAAGGCCTGCTTTCTGGTTAGCTCGATGGCTGATCTAGAGGAAAAGTTAAAAAATAAATAAAACAGTATATAATTGAGTACTGACTGCCTGGATACAGTCTGGCGCAGGGCCTGGAAAATAGGCACTTAATCCGTGTTTATTGAATTTAATTAGATCTATAAGCCATCAGAGGGCTAGACAGGAGAACTCTGCTGAGTTATACAGGAAATGAGGAGTCTTAATAGGCAACCACACACCGAAACAATGCAGAACTAGTGAAGAAAACCTGAGGAAAGCAGGAGGGGACAATCGAAACTTAGTTAAAGAAAAAGCCAGCACTTACGATTAACGAACAGTGTGAACCTTCATCTTCTAAAAGGGTGAATGACGATCAGGGTCTTGGAGACCTGAATGAATGACACCAAGTCAGGTGTTTGTCCCACATGAAGCAGGACAATATCACTTTAAAGAAGCTGCAGGGTTTGGTGGGCTGCTTATTGTGAAAGCTAAAGGGACCATACTTGAGATGCCAAAAAGCAATTCCTTCATTCTCAAAATCCAGCTGGATACTCTATCCATCATAAGAAATACATTATGGTGACCATAATATAATTTTGTCCACATGCTATAATTAAAAGGCATATATAATTGTACTTGGCATCCTTTACACTATTAATTGTAGTAAAATTAAAATGTATCTCTGTATCTGTGCATACATGGGTATATCTGCCATTTGTCACTATTACATAATATTTCACAGGTCTAGTGAAATAGTTGAACATTAAATCAAGGTTAAGGGTTTGGAGATTTAGCTCAGCCCTGGGTTCGGTCCTCAACTCCGAAAAAAAAGAAAAGAAAAAAAAATAAATCAAGGTTAAAGAGTACTGATCTGAGAGACAAAAATGATACTGAACACATCTGTATCATTAATAGTGATGATGAGGAAAAAGAGACGATGGTGATTTGTGTCAAAACTGATGAGTGTTCTCCAAAGGAATTTTCACTTCCTGGTGTTCATAGAGTTGACATCTGCCTAGCCTGACCTTAGGACAGACCTTACTACATGGACAGAGTCTTGTATTCATTAACTTTCTGCTTAACTATCAATGTGTAGTTTGGTTTCCTGGGTTGTAAACAGCAAAGGTCTTAATGCATTATGTCAGAGAGGAGAAGACAACAGCCCTACCTAATATGTAGCTCATATGCCTCTCTTCATCACAGAGTCACAAAACCCCCAGAGGCTGAGTCAGAAGCAGAGTTCACCTCTCTCACAGGTTAGAAGTTGTGTGTCAGTTGTATGTGCTGGGACAATGCTAGACCCAGCTGCCTGTATTCTTTTGTATATGTGCTCCCTGCTTGATTGGGAAAGCAGAGCCTAAAGATTATGGCTTTACACGTTTTGGCTAACGTAAGCACAATGCTAAAAGAATGTGGTCCTGGGTCTTTGCTTCTCTTTATTGTTTACAGTGGGGATCTAAAGAACATTTCTGAACCGTGGCTTAAGTAAGTTGGGTTATTCATTAGTCATGGGGTGTTATAAACTCAAAGGAAAAATTCCAATTAGGAGTAGAGAAGAAAAAGGTTGCTTATATTTTCTATTACACTTTTCTTAGATTAATATGCCATTCCCCTTTTCTTCATATAATACAATCCAGGCCCTTCGAATTCCAACACAATTTATACATATGGAGTTTCACCCTTCATTTCATTTTATCAAGGCATTTTTTGATTCTGAAATAATGACTCTAGATAAGAAAACACCCCTTGAAATAGGCCCACACAACTCATTTTGGCAGGGCCCCTCCAGGACAGAGTAGGGCTTAGTATCAAGACTTGTTTTCCTCCCAAAGGCAGATACCACCAATGCTACCCTGCCTTTGCAATGGAAATCATCACTTGGCCACGGAAGCCAGCCACAGAGGATTTGGCAAAGCGGCTGTAACCTCTGCTCTCTCCTCACCAGTGAGAATCCCACCACAGTTTTCCATCTGTTGGTGACCTCCATCCCAGATTACCTCAATGCCCTTTCTCAAAGCTATGGTTAAGGACCTCCCAGAAGCTCCAGCTGTTGGGACAGAATGCATTGGTTGTCTGGCTATTAACAGTCATAGGCTGACATGACAAGCAGCTCTGATGCTCCACAGCCTAATGTGGCTGGCTGTCCCAAGCCCTTTCACCAGCCAGTCACAGGTTTTTGGAAAGCATGTTGAGCCCATTCCTGCATTATAAGTTATGAGCATTCACAGATGCCCACCATTTCTAAGCAAGGAAGCAGATTAGATGTGACTACAGCAAGAATGGACGGACGCAAAGGAGAACTTGGACAAGTCCTGCAGCATCGCATGATTGAGTTAGCAAGCAGTAACAAAGGCATGGTGCATTTTGAAAATTGGCCATAGACTTGCACAAGCCTGTCAATGGAGGCTGGAAATCCCACAAGATGGTCTCTCCATCTTGAGCCTATTGGACCAACAACTAATTAAGGTTTTTGAAGACAATGGACACAAAACGGTACTCTTAAGTTGTTCTGCTCCTTCTGGTCTTCACAGATAGCTGTGGTTTCTAAGGTTGCTTACCATCCCAGATCTATGGAATAGGGCAGTGCGATAAGAAATATCCAGATGCAATGTCATTATAATTAAACCTCCTATTCAAAAGTTTGTTTCTGCAAAGTTCTGCTTTTGAATTGGAGGCAGATTCTTCTGTATTCTAGTCATAACATGGATATAACACTGATGTCATTGTCCATCAGGTAGGTTCATGTTCACCCAGAAGATTTGGGCCATTCCAAAATGGACCTTAGAAAGCAGTAGTTCCATAAGGAGACTAAATGAGAATTAACTGCAACAACATTGCTACTTTACTCTGAGACGTTGTGATGATTTAGTTCACTCAAGAATTGTCACAACAATGGCTCTCTTCTTGGAGAAATCAGTTAGGATTGGGGTCAGCTGCACTCGATGACAATAATCCATGTGTTAACAGGAGGTCCAGATTTCAGTGCTACATTCAAAGATTATAGAGTAGATAGAAAGACCTGTCCCGCTATCATAGGTAAATTACTACAGAAATGATCTTCTTGTCTTCTAAATCAATGACTGCTTGTAAGTTGAGGAAGTTTAAGAACATGGAAAAATGAATTTAGCTCTATTCTGTGGTCAGTATTTTATGCTACTAAGGATATTTCTTAATAAAAGTTATTGTTCATTGGTCAGACATTCCTGGGAGGTTTATGAAGAAAACAAAGACAAATGGGCATATTCAGTAAAAATAATAAAAATAAAATTAAAAAGTGATGTGTTGTATAAAATAAAAAAATACATTTAAAGATTTTATTAAAAAGACAATGTCAAATGTCATATATAAGGGTGTCCTTTTTGACCAAGTTGGCAACAATTTATTCCCAAGGCTCAAAATCCATTCCCTGTAACCACCTCAGGTTTGGGCACTATCTCTTCATTAATCCCTCTGCATAATACTCCTTATCCCCACCATGGTTGCCACACTGCTGTCAGCCTGTCATTGGGTACTCAGTAGCAACTTCAGCAGTTACTATGAAGCTGATGATTCTGCTGATGGCCTCACCACCCTCGGGATTCCACATCTCTGGCAGGTGACACTGTAGCACATCAGGGTCAGGTCCCCTCACCTATTAGATGTTGCATGTAAACATCCCTCAGAGTCAGCGCACAAAGATCACTGCCTTTGCTCTTTTAGGTCCTTTCGTAACATTCCGGTTGACTATGATTTCTGAAAATTAGTCCATAGAAGAGCATCAGTCCATAGTTTGCTAATCATCTGAGGCAAAAATAAAAGGGAAACACAAGACAGATCACTCCATCACACATGCAGACACACAATGTAAAATGCAGACTTTATTTTTAAGAGGTTAGAAAGTCTGACCTTAATTGCATCTCTCTTTGCTTTTGGAACTCTTGCTTCATAACACTGAGAGAGAACAGATAGCAGCAACATTTCACTTGCACCCTCGTTTTGCTTAACATGAATATGAAAGCCTGTTCATCCCTCTCTTAATTATTTACTGTCACCTTCCATGTTTTTCTGTAATTTTGATTTGTGTTTTAAAGCCATGATGTCACACCCTCTCCTTGGACTATGTTGATGGACTCTTACCATATAACTAGCCCTACCATGTGAGCCCTGTGAAGCTTCATCCATTAAATTTATTTCCATTCATTTTTCAACTTTGTTCAAAGTTGACTGAGTGCTGTAATCTCCTTTGTGATCTATAACATGCCATCTGATACCCAAAGGATGCTCCAACATATAACAAGGACACATTCTCCACTATGTTCATATCAGCCTTATTTATAATAGCCAGAAGCTGGAAAGAACCCAGATGCCCTTCAACAAAGGAATGGATACAGAAAATGTGGTACATCTACATAATGGAGTACTACTCAGTTATTAAAAACAATGACTTCATGAAATTCATAGGCAAATGACTGGAACTAGAAAATATCACCCCGAGTGAGGTAACCCTATCACGAAAAAGCACACATGGTATGCACTCAGTGATAAGTGGATATTAGCCTAAAAGCTCGAGTTACCCAAGATACAATCCACAGAACACATGAAGCTCAAGAAGAAGGACAACCAAAGTGTGGATGCTCCAGTCCTTCTTAAAAGGGGGAACAAAAATACTCATAGGAGGAGATATGGAGACAAAGATTGGAGCAGAGACTGAAGGAACGGCCATTCAGAGGCTGCCCCACCTGGGGATCCAGTCCATATACATACAGCCACCAAACCCAGACAATATTGCTCATGCCAAGAAGTGCATGCTGACAGGAGCCTGAGAGGCTCTGACAGAGCATGACAAATACTGAGGGGAATGGTAGCAACCAACCATTGAACTGAGAATGAGGTCTCCATTGGAGGAGTTAGAGAAAGGACTGACGTAGCTGAAGAGGCTTGCAACCCCATAAGAATAATAATACCATCCAAACAGAGCTCCCAGGGACTAAAATATCACCCAAAGAGTACACATGGATAGACCCATGGCTTCAGCTGCATATGTAACAGAGGATGGCCTTGTTGGCTTCCAATGGGAGGAGAACTGGACGACCCAGTGTAGGGGAATGTCAGGGTAGGAAGGTGGGAAGAGGTGGTTGGTTGGGTGGGAAAACACCCTCATAGATGGAGGGGGAGAGGGGTAGGATAGGGTGTTTATGGACAGGAAACCAGGAAAGGGGATAACATTGGAAATGTAAATAAAAAAATATCCAAAAATTTTTCTAAAAATAAAATGCCATCTGAGTAGAGGCCGTGTCCCTAGGAAAGCTGTGAGTTGCAGTGAACTTCACAGTGGTTGGGTCACTCAATAGAGGAAAAGAACTTCCGTCTGTTAGCGTATAATTATGAGCCAGAAAGAGGCCAATACAAGGAACGGGGCAGCAATAAGAACTAACGAATAACCCCAGTGTGGGAATATTAATAAAAATATAAAATCAATCCTTAATAGCCAATTAGAAAATATAACACACTATATTTTAACCAGAATGGCAATGCATGTTTTCTAGGATAATTTAATTTTCTTAAAAAAGGCTTATCAAATTACTAAAATGATTATTTGAAAACTCATAGCTTGGGAATGGAAATGAGTGCAAACAGCTGGGGATGATTCACTGGAGAGACAGGGATAAGCCTGAAGTTCCCAAGGCAAGGCGGTGGGGGATAGGAAGAAAGAGAGCCCAGGGCCGGAGCCCGGGAGCACCTGAGGGAAAGCATGTGTACTTCCTACTTTCCTCTGGCAGAGATTCAGTGCTTCTCACAGATGCCCTTAGGATATGACTATTGATTAAAATTTTGATTAAAATTTTTTTCTCTCACAAACACTGACTTAGGACCATACATAACCTGTCACCATAAAGTGAAAAGGCTACCCACCCCCAAGTAGATGAGTTGGGGATAGAAATTCTTCTGAGATGAAAAGATTGGTCTACTATTATTCTATTCAAAATCCCAAGGAAATTTCTTTTGATGCATGAATAGATAAAGAACTTTTAAATGAAAATTTAATAGTAAAGGAAGGACACATAGTTAGAAAAGCTACACGAGGCTAGAATTTAAAGGCAGGATGTCTACATGATCCGAAAATGGTGGAAGGGGAAAAAGCCAAAGACAGACTCTTACCAAGGTCAGATTACAAACGAAATGAGTATCAGTGAATGATCAGGTCTTAGAGTTATCACTGTGTTAATTAAAAGGTAAATATGTTTCATCAGAAATCTTTCCCTAATGTTTTCTTATACCATACAGTTAATCATATGCATGAAGCTATACAAAAACAGGTATGTGCTTATCTGTGGTTGGGTGGGAAAGTTCTTTCAAAATGACAAAAGTCAACAAGAAATACAAAACTGGCATAGATTCAACTATATAAAAAATTTTAGGAAATTTAACATATGATATAATACAAAGAGAGAAAGAAGAGCACATCTAAGCAACTTAGAATCATACTCAAGAAACCAAAAACCAGTGGCTGGAGAGATGGCTAGGCAGTTAAGTATGCTTGTCCGAGAGAACCAAATAAAGTTTCTAGCTATCACAAGCTCCTGCACATGGTTTAAGAACATCTCAAGCTGGTGACCAGACTTTGTCAAGTAGAAGAATAGTAGGGAAACAAGGTTAGAAATTTGGGAGACAGAGATCAGTCTGGGTCAAAAGTTAAACATATTTTATTAGAAAAACTAGTTTTCAAGTTGTGTTGTAGAAAAGTCAAACACTTGAATTTCTTTAATCTATGCAGTCTTGGGGAAATCTTGCATCATTCCCTAATACCTTAGATTCTGTGTTGGTTTGAATATGCTTGGCACGGGGAGTGGCACTATTAATAGGTATGGCCTTGTTAGAGTAGGTTTGGCCTTGTATGGAGGAAGTGCGTTACTGTGGGGGCAGGCTTTGCAACCCTCTTCCTAGCTGCCCATGAGATAGTTTTCTTTTGGCTGCCTGTGAATCAAGATGTAGAACTCTCAGCTCCTCCAGCCCCATGTCTGCCTGGATGCTGCCATGCTCCCTCCTTGATGATAATGGACTGAACCTCTGAAACTCTAAACCACCCCCAATTAAATGTATTCCTTTATAAGAGTTGCTGCGGTCATGGTGTCTCTTTACAGCAATGGAAATCCTAACTAAGACAGGATCAAGCCTTCATGCAGAGGGATGGTGTAGGGAGTGAGAAGGAAGAGTGAAGGGGAAACTTAAGGGTTCTTTGGAAAATCAATTGGATGGTGTTTTGCTGTGGCGAACAGTGAGGGAAAGTTTCTTTAAAGTGGACACAGGTGTGAAAGGCTAAGGCAGAGCCATGCTGAGGCAAGGCACATGGAGGACACGTGATGTTTGGAGGGTATAAATAGGACTCCATGGAGTGACAGAGACAGAGCTTGGCAATGATTGTGGGTCTCTAGTCTTTGCTGATCTTCGCTTCCCTGAGAGAGGCACAGCTGAGAACTTCTGGTATTCCTGTTGGTCACTCCTGCTGACTTGAGCCAGGGCTGTATCTGCTACTGTCATGTGACTACTGTTGCTAACCAAACTGGACTCTACCAAATGGACTGCTGGTGTATCTGTGAGGTGTTTAAGAGTAGATCGAGCTGCCACTGCTTCTGACCTGTGAACTGAACTGCTGATTTCCAGACAACACAGACAGGGTTTTGTTCCAAGAACCTTTCTGTATCCTTTCCCACTTCCTTGTATCCTTTCTTTCCCAATACCTTTGGTGGGTGGTGGGTTACAAAGGAGGTTAAAGCGGTTAAGAACCATCATTAGAAGTAAGGTTTGAAAAATTAAAGTTACAGGAGAGAGGGGAGTGAATAGCAGAAAAGCCAGCTTCAGACTGAGTACAGAGCTAGAGGTAACAAGGTGTTGTTCTATTACCAAGAAGGAAGTGAAGCGATCCAAATGTTCGTTCAATTGTTCCCTGCTGACGAGTTGCTTAGGGAGGGGATGTTGGGGTAGAAATCTCAGCTTGCATCCGGACAGACCATACCAAGCCAACATGATTCCACGTGGAAAGGTTTAATGAGAGAAGAAGAGTAGAAGAGGAGAGGAATAGAAACTGGCCAAGTAGAGGGAAGCAGGGAGGGGAATGGGGAGAGAAGGAACAAGGGGGAAGAGGGAAAGAGGGCAAGAGCAAGAGGCAAGAGTAAGAGAATGAGAAGGGGGCAAGCAGCCCCTTTTATAGTAAATCAGGCAAACCTGGCTGTTGCCAGGCAACTGTGGGGGTGGAGTTTAGACAGAATAACAACAGGTAATGTAGGCCAGGCAAGAAAAGGAAGTGTTACTACTGCAAGCCTGGGCTTTCTATAGGGTTGGGAACACTTGGTTAAGCCAACCATGAGTGATATCATTTGCTAAGTTTTCTATGCGCTCTTGATGCTAAAATGGAGCCAGTCTTAACACAGTCTGATACAGCATGCTAACCACAAAGCCCTGGGTAATGTAATGGCTCTCCTGGAATGGAGCTCTATAAATGGTGACAGTTTTTGGATTCTTTCCCAACTTTTTCCACCTGAGACAATTTTTAAAAAAAAATCAAGTTAGATTCTGCAAGGTACAAAACAAGCACAATTTGCTTCCAGCCATCTCACAGAACTTAGTAAGCTGCGTGCAGAGGCACTGAAGGGTCTTGGCCACGGGCATCTCCACTGCCAAGAACAAGACCCCGAAACAGCTCTCTTCAGACCTCCAGTTCTGGGCTTTTCCTTCCAGAAAGTACCTATGTGGCTCTCCAGAAAGCTTCTGCGTAGGAAGCCCGGCATGCAGACAACGGAGTATGGTTGTACTCTGTGTCTCACTTGGGAAACTCTTCTTGCACCAGGCCATTTCTGAATAGAGGAAAGGGAAGCAGGCCGGACGGAGCTGTTCTCTGTGTGGTCCAGAGTCTTTACTACGGGAAGTAGGCCTTTCCGGCCAGAGTTGTACCAGGAATTCCTATTTCCTCTTATAGTAAAACCCTGTTTATAAATATATATGCATCCATGCACAAACACACACATCCTTCAAATGGCCACGGCAGCTCTGTGTCCACAGAAATAAACAGAGAAAGTAGAATGACAGAGACGGATGCGTGGAGAAATATTTTTAATTTTTTAAGAAAACATTTGTGTGCTTTGGGCAGAAGCAGTCAGTTCTAAGGAAAGGAAACCTGTACTTAGGCTAAACATCCTCAGGATTAATTATTACCATATTTGAAATCCAAATTACCTGACCCATCATTAGATGGTAAGTATAGGCCAGCCAATAAATATCCACTCTGTCCGCCTGAGGACAGGTATCTGCACCAAGTTCAAAGGCCCTTGAGATTTACCACACGCACACTTAGCCATCTTTAGAGTTTTGTTGATGACAAAAAGTTGGATGTGCTCAGAAAGCTCAGGGAGGCAGCCAGCACAGCCTCAGGCTAATTAGCAGAAACCACAGGTAAAACCAACTGTTGGGCCTTCACGTAACCAATCCTGCAGCCCAGATGCTGCATTTTGGAAAAACATACCTCAGTGCTCCTCATTGAAATTCCGTCCCTGGCCTTATAAAGAGTGTACTGTGTGAGCAGCAGCAAGGCCTGGCCTGGGGCACTTGGGGCCACTCCGTAAGATAAAGAGCTTTCCAAATGACCGTTCTCTGTAAGCAACCCTGCCAACAGGGCTTTGTACTTGACACACGAAGCAGACCGGTTGCAAGTTGACTGGAGTACAAAAAGGACCAGACAAATATAGACTCTCATATGAAGTAAATCAACCAAGAAGTGTTTTATCAATAAAATTTCATTTACACCTCACATGGGTATCACTCAAATGACAAAAGCAGTCAGACACCTCCCATCTTCTTTAGAACATATGTCATTTCTTTTCTATTAATAGTGTTCAGGCCCTAAACACTTGTGGACTTAATATGTGTTATTTGAAGATGGTGGCATCTGTTGATTTGAATTCATGCAGTTGGTTTACAAAGGGTTCTCTTTGCTCCATTTGACTTAATGTGACTCAAACCACAACCTTTTTCATGAAGGAAACATTTAATTATTTAAATGGGTTTTATAACAATTTGGTACCATACCTCATCTATGTAAGCACTCTGTTTTTAATATTTCCAAGAGGATAATTCAATCTAAATCTGCTTTTTCTTACTTTGGGCAGTATTTGTACAGATGGCTATAAAGTATCTAGTCAGAAGGACATTTGACCACAAGACTAAAAGACCTGGAACACAAAAGAGCATTCGGTCTCCATTCTCTTAGAGACAATAATAACACACATCTATAAGCTGCCATAGTATCCTTCTACAACTGAGGAGAGAAGTTTATAAAAATTTTAGAAGCAAACAAAAGACAAACAATATCATTTCCTGGTTTTCAAAAGTTTGGCAAGGGATGGTTGGATATCTCAGGACAAGCCTAGGACAGGCTCCTGAACCAAGATCTGTTTGCTCAGATACAGTGCCAGTAGTTCCAGATCTTTCTAACTGCATTGACTTCTCTGGTTATGCTAGTTTCTCAGCACCATAAAAAAAATACCTGAGAAAAATAACATGCACAAAGAGAATAATGCCATTTTGGACTCAGTTTTGTACATCTCCGTTCACGGTTGGTTGGTCTCATTGCTTTGGCTTACACAGAAGTGGTATTGCTGAGCGAGGGCGCACAGCTAAGCATTTCTTCACCTCGTGGTAGGGATCAAAAGAGAGAGAAACAGGCAAGGACGAGGCTCTCATGAGCTGTTTTGAGGGCATCCCCAGTTAGTAAAGATCTGCAAGATCCGGCTCTTAAAGACTACTACCTTTCAATAGCTCCATCTTGAGGACCAAGCTGTACCTTATGGGGCTCTGAGGACCATAGGTCATATTCTCCATTCTGTGCATGATTTCTCAAGTTCTTGTTTCTTTATACCATAAATTTACTAGTTTTGGATAGTTGTTGTTTTGAATAAAAAACATGTGGCCTTCATGAAAAAGAAGTACACCAACATCTTTCTATGGTGGGCTAACATCTCCATCACTCTGTCTTGAGGAATGTATTGGTGAGGTCCCTAGAAACATCGAGTTCATCAAGTAGCCTTTTTTTCTGGGGTGTTTTAAATGAAAATGGCATCCATATGTCTATAGAGAATGTCATATTAGGAGGTGTGACCTTGTTGGAGGAAGTGAGTCTCAGTTCTCTTCCTACTGCCTGTGGATCAAGATGTAGAACTCTCAGTTCTGTCTTCAGCACCACGTCTGACTGCACACCATGCTTCCTGCCACGATGATAATAGACTAAACCTCTGAACTCTAAGCCAGCCCCGATTAAATGTTTTCCTTTATGAGTTGTGGTCATGGTGTCTCTTTACAGCAATAAAAAAAACGAACAAAGTTCCAGCTTATTGCCTACTTTGAGGTCTACACTTACAGTAACTACATTTCTTGGTGATACAAGAGCAGAGGAATTGAGTGTGGTGTGGTGCTATGGAGGTTAATATTGGCAACTTGATAAGATCAAGACTTATGTAGGCGATAAGCTTCCGTGGAAGCCCGTGAGGGATTATGTAAATTAGGCTAGCCTCTGGGCATGCCTGTGAGAAATTGTCTAGATTATGTTAATTGATGTAGGAAAAAGGTTCTGATTAGCTATCAGGGCACATTTCCATGGGATGCAGACCTGGATTACATTGGAAGGGTAAAGAGCTGAGCACACTCATACACCACTACCATCTTTACTGGAAGCACAGTATGACCAAGCACCTCCTGATCCTGCAGCCACGATGGACTGTACCCTCAAACTGTGAGACAAAATAAACCCTTTCTCCCTTAAGTGGCTTTTGTCAGGTCCTTTGACTCAGCAACAAGACAAGTAATTAGGAAAGTGCTGAAGTCAGAAGGACTTCACACACAGAAGAGACCATACCCCTTCAATGAAATAGTAACAGGAAGATGTATTGAAACAAAACGAGTATAGTGTATACATAGAAGAAAAAAGTAAAACAAGGTCACAAGGAAGGCAGACAGAGAATAAGGAAAATGTCTAAGGAATTATCGGGTTTTACCATCCATTACTTAACCAGCACCTCCAAAGCCTCTCTAAGGACATAGAAAGTCAAACTTTTATTTCTAAATGATTCAGACAAAAGTACACTTAAGTTTTATAATGGAAGCAGGTTCTAGAAAGATCCAGAAGATGATGATGATGATGATGATGATGATGATGATGATGATGATGATGATGATGATGATATTTTTTAAAGAAACATGGTAGACTTTTGACCTGGACTATAGAGAATAATTTATTTCTCACTGTTGGTCCTTGTTAAGTAAATTATTAATTCAGATAGTGACACCAGAGGCAACCTACCAAATGAGGTTTCTGAAAAGTTCGAAGAAATCAGGTTCACAGCATGAGGAAATAACAAGAAAACAGTTACCTTGTGTCTCTCCCCACTCGGACCAAGCAGAATCAAAACATTCCATCATTTCCCACACCTCTCCAGGCAGCAGATGACAACCTAGTTAGGCTCATTTGTCTCCTAGGTGGCATCAGACTATATTGACAATCTCAGATGGACCAAACTCCACTAGCATGGAGCCTCACCAGAACTCATTGGCCGGGAAAAGGACCCTACTCCCTGCCAGGAAATGTGAAGATCCTCGATACTGATTCTCCTCTCTGCCATCCTTTCATAGGTCCCCTGGGGTAGTAATTTGGTGAGAATCATTCTAGGCCTTTCTCTTGGTAACCATGTGTAGTACACATGTAAATACGCTTGCACGATCACATTTATGGGTAGAGGCAGGTCCAATATGGTTGATAGTCAACTGCAAATTATGCTATCACTCCTTAACAATCATGAGAAATAGCTATCTTTTCATTAGAAACTATTATTTAGACTTTTAAATTCTATTTCGTGTGTATGAAGGTTTGGTTTGCATGTGTGTGTACAACATGCCCTCCTGGTATACACGGAGGTCAGAGGAAGGTGTTGGACCCCCCTCGAGTTGGAATCATAGACTGTTGTGAACAACCATATTGGTGCTAGAAACCAAATCTGAGTCCTAAGAGTAACAATTGTTCAACCATTGAGCCATCTCTCCAGCATCAAGAAATATCTCTGTTGATAAACTAACTTTAAAAATTGTTGATGATATTCATTGCACATAGTGATAGGTCTCATAAGCATATTTGTATTGTTATATCACAGTATTGATCAGATTCATACCCTATGACCTTTCCTTTCTCTCCTTAGTCTCCCTCTTTCTCTCAGAGAGATTTTTATTCTATTTTCATATTATATATCCATAGTGTGTGTGTGTGTGTGTCTGTCTGTCTGTCTGTCTGTCTGTCTGTGTGCACATATGGGCAGAGAGAGAGAGAGAGAGAGAGGAAAAATTTCTAAGCCTGAATTATTTTGATTGATTAATATGATGATCTATAATTGCATCCACATTCCTATAAGCAACATAATTTTATTCTTCTTTGTGGCTGAAAAATCCCTTATATATGTATGCTATGCTTTCTTTGTTCTTTCATTTGTTAGCAGACAACTGGACTGATTTAATAAGTTGACTATTGCTTCAATCAACATGGATGGGCAAATACATCTAAAGTATGCTGATATAGATTCCTCTCTACATAGTATCAGAACTTTCTTTTCTACCCTCCTTTGTCTTTTCTTCCCTCTCTCCCCTCTCCCTTCTCTTGCCATTCTGACCTGTGATGGTTTGAATGAGACAAGCCCCACAGCTCCAATTGGTGGAATAGTTTGGTAAGGATTAGGAGGTGTGGCCCTGTTGGAAGAGTTGTGCCACTTGGGATGGGCTTTGAGGTTTTAAAAGCTTAGGGTAGGCCTAGTGGACTTGTGTATCATAGGTGATCTCCCAGCTACTGCTCCAGTGCCACACCTGCCTGCCACTGTGCTCCCCACCATGATGCTCATAGACCAGCCCTCTGAAACTGGAAGCAAGCCCAAATTAAATGCTTCCTTTTTATAAGTGCTATTGATCATGATGCTTCTTCATAGAATAGAATTAGACATGGCCTTACCCAATTTTGGTTTCAGGGAGAGCTATTTTTATAAAATGAGACTGGCCAGTCCTTCTCTCTTATTTTATGAATTAGTTTGATGAGTGAATATTTGATGCCATTTCTCAATCAAAATCTGATAGAATTCATCTGGGCCATAGCTTTGTTTGCATGAGAGATCATTAGTATCTCAACGCATACTTTATTATAGAGTCATTTAAATGATTTACATTTCTTGGTTTAATTTTGGTAGATCATGTGTTTGCAGAAATCTACCCATTTCTTTTAGCTTTTTCCAATTTATTGGAACATTCATTTCCAAAGTGTAATTTAATGATCCTCTGAGTTTCACTGATGTTCATTAGTTAAGGCCAGGGTCAGGATTACTGTTAGGGTTAGATTGTCTCCTGTTTATGTCTAATTTTATTGATATGGTTTCTCTTTTCTTTCTTTCTGTCTTTTCTTTCTTTTCTTTTCTTTCTTTTCCTTTTCTTTTTTTTTTTTTTTTTTTTTGGTTAGTTTGGCTTTGATGGTCCAACAATTATGTTTATCTTTTCAAAGAACTGCTGCTTATTTAATTGATTCTTATATTGTTCTTTTCATTTTTACTTCATTTGTTTCTATCCAGTTCTTTAGCTAATAATTTAATAACAATAATTTTAGTTCCACCTACTGATTTGGGGTTTGGCTTGTTTCTGGATTCTAAGACATTGAGGTACATGATTAAATTATTGATCAGAGGTCCTTTTAATATAGATAATTATAGCTACCACCATCTCTCTTAGGATTTCTTTCGCTGTATCCACATTTTTTTCATTTTCACTTAACTGTAAGAGTTTCTGGTAAATTCCCTCCTGATTTTTTCAATGATCCATCTGTCCAGCAATTATGTGCCGGTCAGTTTCTGGGAATTTGTACATTCTCTTTACTTTCCCTTGATGTTAACTTCTAGTTTTATTCCACTGTGATTAGACAAACTATAAGGTGTGGTTTCATTTTTCTTGTATGTGTTCAGACTTTGTCTATTTCCTAAAATGTGCTCTATTTCTATGCTAAGAACATGCATTCCTGTTTGGATGGACTATTCTGCAGTACTTGTTAAGTCTACTTGATCCAAATTGTCATTTGATTCTTCTATTTTTTTGTTTGTTCTTGCTTGGAAGGCCTGTCGGTTAGAGTGAGGTGCTGGGTAACTGCTATGCTGACATCAGTCTGAGCCTCTGCATCCGGTAGTGCTGCCTTATTCATATTCTCTAACACTCAGTGCTTGCTACATTTTCCACCCACTCTTTACTATTAAAGCCAGTATCTTGTAGCATCTTTTATCTCCAAGTTGGATGATCAGTTCTCCCAGGAAACTCTAGGAACCACTGTGTGGGTTTTGCCTGCTGTTTTCCTCCTCTGAAAGGCTATTTTCCTGTGGGCTCAAGTATCTCCTTCCTCAACCACACATCAATGTATCCAAGTACGATAGTGACTGTATTGTGTTATAATGGTTATAAGATGTATACTAGTCATAAAAATAGCTTTAAAAGCAATCCCATGAGCATCTATCCTCATGGTTGGTACTTTTATACATTCTTCTTGATAAGTATGTCATCCAAAATATCACAATAAATAATCTAAGCCTTTTGATGAGGTTGGTCAAAAACCACAGAATATAAACATGTGGTTGCCCAAAATGACAAGATTCTGACAAATGTTATGCTTGCAAATGGAATTGTACAAAAACATCTTTGCGCTCACTGAAGAAGCTTCATTGTCTTGAAGTGTGTTTACATACAAAAATCAACTTAGAGGTAATGTACTTTCTAGTACTAGAAAGTTCTGTGAACTAGTAGTAGTTCACAAAATGGGATGAACTCTAATATTTTTTATTTAATTAGTATGTCCGAAATCAGAAATGATGCAAAGGAAAAAGGCATACCATAATGAATTGTAATGATGTTTGTCAAGAGAGCTCAGCAGGTAAAATGCTTGCTGCACAAGCCTAGCAACTTGAGTTCCATGCCTCAAACCCACAGTAGGAAGTAATAACTGACCCCTGAATAATCTCTATATTTAAACCATGATGGCACCTCCACTTACCCCCTCTCTCTCTCTCTCTCTCTCTCTCTCACACACACACACACACACACACACATACACACACACACATACACAAACATGCAATGTACATATGCACACAATAACACAATAACAACAATAATAGCAATAATAAAACTCATTAGAACTCATTGTAAAGAGATTGCAGATGTTATAAGTAGTGGAATGTAAAGGAAAAAAACATAAGTACAAATCTAAAAGCAAGTTTAATTTAGAGCTGATGAGATTGGCTCAGGGGATGAACCTGAACCTGCTGCTCTCCTTAAAATCCTTAGGACACACATAATGGGAACCAAGAACCAACTCCCACAAGTTGACCTCTGGCCTTAACACATATGCCATTGCACAAGTATGTGTGTATGGATATATACACACACAAATACCACGTGCATACACACACACACATACACACACACACACATCAAACTTAATATGAAAAGTGTATTGCATGGATAGATTATGGACAATTGTATAGAGGTAGTCTACAGGAGCTGACCAACTGTCCACATCACTGCTAATTTGGGGTTTTGCACCATGATAAATAGTTACTTTCCAGAAAGACAAGACTATCTTCGGAGGATACTTTCACATTCACTTACTACGAAGTACTGTTGCTCATTTTAAAATCCTTCTAGAATTCACTGTGTACCAATGTCACCACTCCCTATTGGGTTGTCTTGTCTTCCGTGTCTTGCATCTGAGTTGTTGGGGGTATGCAGAAACCCCTTCCGTGTGTACTAATAAACAGACCACAGATTTGGCAGAAGCAGTGGTGTGAATGGCACAGCTGCAACACCTATGTGTCTTATTCTAAATAGTCATACACAATCATCTTCCGACCACTCGGCAACTGTTGACTTCTTCAGGCAAATGTGGTTTCAAGAAATTAAAATCTCCCGGCATTTAATCAAAATGCCAATACAGAAAAATAACACAATTTTAAATCTGTTACTTAACCAAACCCATCCCATGAAGCCACTTGCAGTATAAAGACACAGCGTGTGGAGAAGTAGGGAAATCGACTCATCTCTGGTCCCTATGTAGTCCATTTGAGTGCTTAAACTTCATGGCCCTTCATTGGTAGTACGTTCAGAAAATGGCACACGTGATCTGAGCATGGAGTTTTCTGCCCTATGTTACCAATCATTCTTCCAGCCTAGGGTGTGTGGTTCCAGCATGTTGAGATAGGCTCGAGTGACCTCTAAGCTCCTAACAACGCCCCTTAGACAGCCGTTGTGCAGGTGGGAGTGAGGGTTCGGTTCCAGAGCAGAGCAGTGTTCTCAGCCTTACCACGATGGAAGGGAGCTGCCTTTCTTGCTGTGGAGAATTTAATGTAAAAAAAGTTGGTTTCCAAAAGGTATTAGTCAATATGGTGCTTTACATTTTCGTAGTGTCCCAAATGCTAGGAAATGTGATGACTGCTTCCTTATTGCTTCAGAAGTATGAATATCGTAGCTTGCTAGCCAAAATAGAGACAGTTCAAGGTTTTCAAACAATTGAGTGACTGTGAGAGTCCCCACTCACCTTGTAAACTCGATTTCTAACTCAAAATAGACACAAACACAGATGGTGGAGGCGGATGATAGCTGACAGTGCAACTTGCTGCTTTTTTTTCCCCCAAGTTTAGGACAGTGGTGTTTTGAATACATTTGGGATAGAAAGGACAAATGCTTTTCTGACTCACCACATTTTCAGCTAGTGACGGAGCTAAGTCTAGAAGCTTCTGTGTATCAAATAATCAGTAAACACTGGGCTTATTATCCAACAGCACTACCCACTAAGTCACCATATAAAACAAAGCCAATAGCCTTCATTTTTTCCACAGTTCAGAGTTTCCAAATAAGAGCTTAATTTTGCTAACTGCACAATCCACATTAACACTGTGAAATCAGTCAGAGCAGAGGCCCGATTTTGTTTTCTTCTTAATGAATGTGCAGCATAAGTGCCAACATTTGACGGGTGCTTGCCAATGTCACATGTGTCACATGATAGTAAATTACTCCCAGAAGCCTGCATTAGAATTCTCCCACCATCTCAGGCACACCATGAGATCTTCTAATGTCACTGTATAGTCTGGAACTTCTAAAGCCATCACATATCTAGGGTGCTGTGTCATACAGACTAGTATGGTAGCAAGAAATGACACCTAAGGTGGTGAGATTGGAATATGCTGCTATTGCTGAGTTTTTGCTGAATTAAATGAGTAAAGAGTGAATCATGAGCCAGGCAGAGTTTCTAACCACAAGAGGTTAAGGCAATATGGGCAGACTATGTGCACTGGCCATGTGACATGGGTGAGCAATCCCAGCAGGCAATGCGGGTAGGCAATGTTTATAGACAAGGAAAGGAAACAGGGTACAGTGGCTGGGAGGTCACAGTCCCATGATTGCCTCACTTGGACATGGTGTGAGAAGCTGGCAGTCCGTGATTGGCTGAAGCCTAACTGCTGTTTTAAAACTTGAGCACAGATACATTTTCTTCTGCAACTTGCCTATTTTCCTTTTAATCAAGTTCCAAAAACTCATATATGTTGTTCGTTGATTCTGATTACTATGGCATTTTAGATATTATTACCACCCCTTGCTCCGTTCTCCTCTTGATAGGAATTTAATTGCTCTTCGGATTTGCTATTACAAATAATACCACTGCAAGCACGCCTTCACATGCCTCCTGGTGAACAAGTGTAAGAGTAGAGCTAAATGAATTCCTGAGGAGTGACTCCCGAGGTCTAGGTGAGCATGTACAAAGCTAATCAGGCAGTATGAATGGTTCCAAACCCGCCGTGCAGTTGCGTGTTCACCAGCAGAGTCCGAGCACGGTCTGCAAGCATTTTATTGTTTTATATTTTCACATGTGCTCAGAATTCCCAGCCACTTAACTCTCTCCCATCAAGAATGGTTATCATTTTCTTCTATTCTTTTCTCTTCACATAGCTGAACCAATTTAAACTTATCCCCATCTAGCCTATGAATGAATGAGGCTCAGACGATGGTTATTTTATTTGGCTTTGACAGTTACTGGGAAGGGGTTAAACCCTTATCTACTTTTCTAACTGCTGGCCTGGCTACTTCCCCAGCGTTTGCTGTTTCTCCTGGCCATGTGCTCATGGTCCACTGCCTCTCATGGAGGCTTCTTCCTTCTCGGTCTCTCCTCTTCTTCTTCCTCTTCCCCTTCCTCATCCTCTTCCTCTTCCTCATCCTTCCTCTCTCTGTTTCTTTCTCTTTTTGTCTGTCTCTCTGTCTCTTTTTCTCTCTGTCTCTTGCTGTCTCTCTCTCTGTGTCTCTCTCTCTGTGTCTGTGTCTGTCTCTGTGTCTGTCTGTCTGTCTGTCTGTCTGTCTGTCTCTCTCTCTCTCTCTCTCTCTCTCTCTGCAACCCCCAACCAGGTAACTAAAAACCCGCCCATCTTTAATCCCCCTAGTAATTGGCTGAGCCATTTTGTTTAATCAATAGTTTTAAATTAAGGAATGAGGTTTGCACAACAAAAGCTATAAAGATGAGAATTCACTTGTAGGCAACTTCAGGTACAGAATTTAGCATTCCAAACATAGCAACGGAGCAAACTTCAACATCTTTATGTCTAATGATTTTGTCCATTGTCTCATATTATCCTGTTAATTCATTTTCATTGTTTTCTCAAGATCCCTGTGTCTTCTAGGGTGAGCACAGTCCAGGAGAGGCGGGCTTCCCTCTTCAGGTCGAAGTCCTAGGTACCTAGGTTTGGGAGAGAACTGCTGTGTGTCTGCTGGGTCCCCACTGGACCCAAATTACATGGAGTTTTGTTGTAATTGTTATTTTGGGCATTTGGTTTGTGTGGTGTGTGTGTGTGTGTGTGTGTGTGTGTGTGTGTGTGTGTGTGTGTGTGTGTGTGTCTGTGTGTCTGTGTGTCTGTGTCTGTGTCTGTGTGTCTGTGTAGGGCATCCAGCATCCTGCTCCAACACTCTTATGCCTTATTCCCTTGAGGCAAGATCTCTCACTGAATCTGAAGCAAGGCTGGCAGCCAGGAAGCAGCAGTGATCGTTCTGTGTCCTACCTCAACAGCTCTGAAGTTTCAGGTGTGCATAGCAACACTGTGAAGAAGCTGAATCTGGTTCTTCTGCCTAGCCCTGTGCTCCCAGAAATAAGACTCAGACTCAAAATATATTTATAAATACCTTGGCCATATAACTAGGCTCTTCTCTGACTGGATCATAACTTGATGTGACCCATCTGCTCTGAACTACTTTTGGCCACATGGCTGATGACCTGCGCTCAGGCACCATGTGTCTTTCTCATCACAACTTCCCAGGCAAATCTTCCTGCAAACTGCTCTCTCCCAGAATTCTTTCTGCCTCCCAGATATTCCACCTTCTATTCTATCCTTTCCTATAGAGCATAGGTTTTATTTTTAATTGACATGTGAGGCATCCATTCAGCCTATATTTTGTATTCTGGAATCCAAACTCAGGCCATGGATCCTCACCCCTCTGGACCACCTCCCTAGCCTTCCCCTGACCAGTTTTTCTGTTTTTATTTGAGCAGACATCTTGTGTCTCCATTGTCGGCTGACTGTTTCCTATTATGGTAGCAGATCCCTTCGTTATGTCTGCCCCTAATTAAGTTTACTACAGGAAGAAACTGGACAAGCACCCCAATTTCTACCCCTACCTCTGTCACTGAAAATAAAAATAGTTGGCACTTGATTTTGTAACAAGTTTCTAGAATGTACTCTACAGGTGTGCCACTCTCCAAGTGCATGTGAATTCAACACTCAAAGCCTGATAGACTCTGGTCAAGATATCCACATTAACAAAAAGATAGTCAGGATAATAATGGAAGGATGGTAGAACATAGAAGATATAAACCAAGAGAGAATGGGTGTTGGAGGTTAAAGGAGTAAGCTGAAATGGCGGCTGAAAGGTGTGTGTGGGAGTGAGTGTGTAGTGGCTGAGTTACGTACATACTCTCTCTCTCTCTCTCTCTCTCTCTCTCTCTCTCTCTCTCTCTCTCTCGGAAGCTCACTACTGAGTAAGCTCATTTCAAAACATAACTTTAAAAAGATTTTTAACAGAGTTATTCTGCATGGGTGCTACTCTCAGAAGACATGAGTTATTAAGTCAGTGCAGTTCATGTGAGTCAGGAGGCCCCAGAAATCTCCAAAAAACAACACGGGCTATTATCCATTGCCCAGCTACATGGTAAAACCCTATTGCTGAAAACACTACACACTTTAGCTCTAGGACAGAGAGAATTCAATCTCAACTGAGCAGGAAACTGTGTTCCTGCTGTCTAGCTTTTGTAATGCTGGGAGGTACGACACAGGCTGCTGGAGGAAACATCAAAGCACTGGCACCATCATGCTCCAGTACCACCCTCTGGAGCAATAGTGGTACAACTGTTACGGAGTTACAACTGTTACGGAGTTACTAACTGGGGCAATAGTGGTACAAGTGTTATGGAGTTACTAACTGGAGCAATAGTGGTACAAGTGTTACAGAGTTACTAACTGGAGCAATAGTGGTACAACTGTTACGGAGTTACTAACTGGGGCAATAGTGGTACAAGTGTTACGGAGTTACTAACTGAAGCAATAGTGGTACAACTGTTATGGAGTTACTAACTGGGGCAATAGTGGTACAAGTGTTAAGGACTTACTAACTGCTCTCTGACTGGAGTTGAGACTCCACAGAAAAGAGTGTCATGCCTTGTACTAGAATCCTGGTTAAAAGGCCATAGCTGGCTGAGGAGGTCATATGTCCTAGAACAGAAGTGCTACTGTTATTTTGCTAAATGCTCATGTTGTTAAATTGTCTTCTAATCTCCAGAGATCAGTGCTGCTTTACACTCTGATCAGAGAAGTTTCTCTTTGCAGTGAGCAGCAGTCAATTGAGACTCATAAATAAGAACTGTGGGCAATTATCTAAATGGGACATCTCTATCAACCCACTTCACTTTCTGTCCCTGACCATAATGCAGGGAAAGCCTTGGAAGAATCCCTAGAGAAAATGGAAGAGCTCTAAGACAAGGAAGCCTGCTGTGAATGGTTGTCTGTGGGACATTAAATGACCATGACATCCGTGAACTCAGAGCAGCTGTGGTTGCCTGCACAGGACCTGCACACCATCAAGTTAGCCAAAGTTCTAATATAGATTGCTCTCCAGGCACCACCCTTACTGAGGAACTATTGGCACTTGATAGCTGCAATTGGAAGGAGAATCCTTCTTCTTAATGGTGTGCTCACTGATATGTTTCTATGCTCCAGTGCATAGTCCCATACCCATGCATAGAAAGGTAGAAATAAACTGGACTTAGCGCATTATAAAATACAGAAGAAGGAAGAAGAGAAGGAGTAGAAGGGGAGGAAGACATGAAGTCAGGAAGAGGTTGTATTTAGAAAATGGGGAAATGGAGGGTAGATATAATATGTTTCATTTATACATACATGAAGTTCCCGAAGAATAAAAAATAATTAATTAAATTAAAAAAAAAAAACAGTGATCAAGATAAAGTCCCTGGATGAAGGAGACAATCTGGGTGAAAGGCAGTGTTTGATGCCTCACTATCTGTTGTCTGACGAGCTTCATTTTAAACGAACAGACAGACATTGAAAGTAAAACAGGGAGAAATAATGCTACATGAAGAATAGTAAAAGGAAAGTTGGTTTGGCGTCTTAATAACAGATGAACAGACATCACGTAAATGCATATTATCATGGAAAAAGAACAGCGAGGTCACTCTATTATGAAGACATAGCAATCCTACAATGTGTGCAGCAAATAACAGAGCTTTAAGTGCATCAAGAAAATAAATCAAAATGCTAAATCAATACAGTTATACATGAAAACTGTAGTTCTCTGATAAAAACACCAATAAGGATATAGAGCCCAATGCCATTTAGCAGTTTGACTTAATATCTATGGAATACCACCAAGTAAAATCCATACAGAATATATTTCCTTTTCAAATAAAAAAATGTAACTTTTGCCAGGACATATCAGATTTAGACTGCAAAATGAATTTCAAAATACATTTCAAAGATAACGCATTTCTGCGACATCTGTGCCGTTAAACCAGGAATCAAGACTGAAGAAAAATCTGAAAAGAATTTCCAAATACACAGAAGTTAGGCAACACATTTCAAAATACTTGTGATTAAGGAAAAAGCGGTAAGACAATCTTTTTTATGAGATATTGGAAGGAAACATTAAAACAGAGGAAAGCAATCAAAACCGTGTGTAGAGGAAAGGCTGGAGCTTGAGTGCCCATTGGGAAAAAAAAAAGATGGCGCCCGGGCATCTTAAGTTTCCCTGTGAAAGAATTAGACGAAGGAAAAAGCTGAAAACAAGACACATAAATGAAAATAAATAGAAGAAAACATTAACAAGAGAGACATGGAACAGAGAAAGAAAAATAATGTGAGTAAAAGCCTTATTGTAGGGCTGGATAAAATTGATAAGCCTCTAGTCAGACCAATGAGAAGAGATTGAGAAGGCCTGTTATCAGGACCGACACTGAGTGATAGGAATGGTTTAGTGAATTATACAGGAGAACTTGGTAAACACGTGAACAACACTTTTAATAATGGGAAAATGTCTTTAAAGATATGCATTACCAAAGCTCAATCTAGAGAAAATAAAAACATAATATTATCTAAATCTATTAAATTTTCACTGAAACTCCTCCCTGTCAAGGTGTGGGTAACTTTACGGGATAATTGTACCAAACTCTTAATAAAAAATAAAAACAAATACTTCCTATGCAAAGAAAGAATGAACATCTCATTCATTCCAAGAGACTAGCATATCCTACCCCCCCCAAACCAAGATACCATGAGAAAGGAGAGCTATAGCCAAATTCTCCTCATAAACAGAGACACAAAAATCCTTCACAAAATATTTACATCAATATGTAAAAATAATACTTATTTTGCTGTGGCCAAGAGGCATTTTCTAAAGAATTTTTTAAAATGGCTAAAAATTTGAAAACAGTATTAGCACATCATATGAACAGAATAACAAAAAATATATGAGCTTTTCAATGGATCCAGAAATAGTATTTGACAAAATACAGAATAAGTTAATAATAAAAAGATCAATATATTAGGAATAAAAAGGATAAAGGAACAAAAATTTGTAGTTAATATCTTAGTTAATAGAAATAAGTATTTTTCATCCTTAATATTAAAAGTAAAACAAGGTGGGTGGTGGTAGCACATGCCTGTAACTGCACATGGGAGGCCGAGGCAGGCAGATCTCTCTAAGTTTGAGGCCAGCCTGGTCTACAAAGAGAGTTCCAGGTCAACCAGGGCTACACAGAGAAATCCTGTCTCAAAAAAACAAAACAAAACAAAAAGCCAAGCAAGAATTCCAAACCTTAATTCCTCTACTCAACCCCATACAATGATGAAAACTTAAGAAGGCATAGAGATTAGACAGAAAGAGATAAAAGACTTAAACAGCAATGGTGGGACTCTAGGCAGAATTTAGAAGGCTGCGTCAGGAATATATTGATGAGTTTAGCATGACAATAGAATAGTCATCAGTCCATGAAAGTCCTTCTCAGTTAAAAAGGTGTGAAGACAGCCACAGAGCAGGAGGGCTCGGAGCACACAGCCCTTTGATAAAGGTGCTGACAGCCTGCCCCAGAGTAAAGGCGGCCCAGTCCTTACTCAGTGCCAGGGAAACTGGACACCCACATGCAGAAGAACTGCACTGTCTCTTACCAGTGGCAAATGTAAGCTTGAAAGTGGGCCTGCAGGTGGGTAAGGGTGCATGCTACGAGAAGTTGCAAGCCTGGTGACCTGAGTTTGATCCCAGGGTACATGTGAGAATGAAAGGAACTGACCCCACAAAGCTGTCTTCTGATCTGCATATGAGTGCTGTGTACCAACATCACACACACACACACACACACACACACACACACACACACACATGCACACATGCACACATGCACACACACGCGCACATACACAGACACACACACAGACACACACACACAGACACACACACACATGCACACATGCACACACACATGCACACATACACAAACACAAACACACACACATACACAGACACAGACACACACACACATGCGCGTGCCCACACGCATACACGCACATGCACACACGTGTGCACATACTATGAACTTATGAGAATAAAAATAAATAAATCTAAAACATGAATAAAACATTAAAAGCAAGCCCTGAAACTACGGAAGCACTAGAAGGAAATGAAGGAAATACTTAGAACATTGGAATGAGCAAAATGTTTCTGTTTGTTTTGGTTTAGATAAGATCTCAAAAACATAGGAAAAAATAAAAATAAACAACAGGGTTATGTCAAACCATCAACCTCCTGCATACCAAAGGATAGATACTATGACCAGAATAAAGGGGCAACCTTACTGGATGGGAGAAAATATTTGCAAGCTATAATCCTAACACAAGGATAATATTCAGAACATATGAGGCATTTAAAACCCAACTGCCAGAGGTCTGATAGTGCAATCAAGTTATGAGCAATTCATACAAATGTCTCCAAATAAGGCAGGCAAATGGCAACGTGGATGGGTTTACTAAAACATGGATAGGTATTACTATCCTGATACCCTCTTATCATCAGAAAAATACAAATCAAACCACCTCAGTCAGGGAAGAAGGTCTGTGAACAGAGGTGCATGATGGCGAGTTCTCAGGGTTGGAGAGGAGGGGCCGTGCCACATGCTGGTGAGGTGTTTGTCAGAACAGCGTGTGGAAAGGAATGCAAGGACTCCTCAAAGGACTCAGCAAAACTACTGACTGCTCGCCACAGTCAGCAAGCTACTGGCTCTCATGAGCCCGAAGGCTGGAGACCCCTCCACGTCTGCACTTGTTACAGTGCTGCTAACACCAGCCAAGGCAGACACACAGTGGAGTTTCATCCAGCTGTGAAGAAAAGCTAAACCCTGCAGGAAGATGGGTAGATCAGAAAGTCTAGCCGTAGAGGTGACACAGACACAGACAATGCTTTCACATAAGCAGTTCTAATGTACACATACACAAATATAAGTGATCGTGCATATAGGTAAAAGGGAGAAGGGCAAACCAAGATGCTGAGGAAGGCAGAAGGGGCAAGAGGACCGAGTAATGGGAATGCAGCAAAGAGATTAGGCAATGGGAAGCAGCAGGTGAGCAGAGAGCAGACGAGGGGGCAGCGGAATCAGTTGAAACACACTTGGGTTGAAATTGTGATAATTATGACTAAAAGTGTATGTGTTACTCCAGGAATAAAAGTCAAAATTAATTATTATTACAGGAAATAAAGGGTGAAAACCCTAGTGTCTGACCATTGATGACTAGACTAGGCACAGAGAGACAAACACTATGTAATCTCACTCATATATGGAAAATAAAATAAAGAGTGAGGATACTGTGGGGGTTAAGAGAGAGATTAGAGAGGAGGGAGGCAGATGGCAGATTGGACCAGTGGAACTGAGCTTCAACTAGACGGGGCTATAAAGTTACACTACTGAGCAGTGGAGTGGTTACATGTGACAATCATGTGCTCCTCATTTCAGGATGCTAGAAGGACTATGCTCTCACTATGAAGAAATAGTAATTGAGGACCTATATATTTTACCGTAAGTCACACAACGTGTGCATGTGTCGTGCATACTATGGGTACCATCTGTCCATTAAACATCACATGGCATCCTGCAAACGTCACATTTTATGTGTTTTCCTGTGTCTGTTGAAGTAAGGAAAAGAATTTAGGCATGCATTTCTGAATTCTGTTTCAGCAGCTCCTTGGGCACTTGCCAAGAGGAAAGGGGATTACGGGAAGAAGTATAATGTGGTGTTTACAGTGGTGCAATTGAAGCAGACTTTTAAAGTTCATAAGGAAAGGAAGTACCTGGTGGCAAACAGCAAAACCCTGGACTGTGTGTGGGAGCTTCCCAAGAACTACTGGGAGACGGTGCAAACCCCTGTGTGAGCGAGGAACAGAGTCTGTTACTCGACTAAAAGACACAATGCTGTTACAATATCCATGTCATGCATGATAATGCATAGATTCTGTACATTCCAAATAACATTCCACACGCCTTTTCATTAGAAACCGACAGGCCAAATCTAAAGTTCACGTGACAAAAATGCTAAAAGCCTCAAAGCAATTTTGAAACTGTGAAGCTCCGGCCCTCGCACCACCGTCCTGCAGGGCGTACCACAGAATCTAGTCAGCAGACTCGTGGTGGTAATGTAAGAGGAGTCACAGGTAAAGGGAGGGGGCAGAGACCAGGGCAGCCAACTCATTTGCAAACAACAAATTGACATTTGTAACAGGGGCGGGGTTCTTCAAAGAGAGGAATATATCTTTTTAACAAGCAGCATTGGATATCTCATTATTCATAGGCAAATCCAGAAAGTCTTAACCATCACCCCATGCTTTATACTGAGGTGGTTATAGGGGTTGGGGAGATAACTCAGTTGGTAGGGTACCTGGTTCTCACAAGCCCCTGGGTTCCATCTGGTCGTTCTGATGTTCACCTGCAGGCCCAGGATTCGGGAGACAGGAGAGTGCTGTCTTCCTTCCTCAGCTGTACAGTGAATTCAAGGCCAGCCTGGACTAACAGGAGACGCTATCTAAAAAAAAATATAAAAGAATAAAAACAAAAGAGATTATAGGACCTAATAATCAAGTCTAAATCAGAAAACATGCAGGAGAAAGTTTATATGAACTTGGGTTTGACAAAGTTTACCTACACTGGCACATCAAACACAAATCATACAGCAAAACGTTTATAAATTAGACTTATAAAAATTCAAAACCTCTGCCTTTTAAGAGCCGTCGGTAAAAAAAAATTAACAGACCACCCACAATCTGGATTGAAAATATTTGCAAGACTCATATCTGACACAGAATTTATATCCAAATATACGGAGAGCTTTTACAATTCAGCAAGAAGCAGACACATTATTTGATAAAAGACATTGGCAAAATATTTGAACAGCCAGTTCATAAAGCAAAATATGCCAGCTTCTTTGGAAAGATGCTGGGCGTCATTAGTCGGCTGGGAAGCAATGTTTTATTTTTATTTATGGATCTTGCAGTGCCAAGGCTCATAAGACTCAGGGCCCTGGACATTCTAAGCAAGCGCTCTTCTCTGAGCTACATCCCCAGACTGCCCCTTCCCTTTTCCCCCTACCCTAAAATGCCTACTGACTACTGTTTGGTCCTTTGCTTTTGTATATTGACTTTCATTTTTAACACAGGTAATGAAATCTTATATTTCTATGAAACGAGCATTAGAAAACTTTAAAATCCTCTTCACTATACACCCTCCAGAATGTCTAAATTGTGAAAGCCGATGGTGTAAGAGTGGTACTAACATGAGACCAATGACTTTGATGATAAGGCCAGGGAACCCACCTGCTTTGAAAAGAGTAGCTCAGCAGAGACGTTTATCCTTACCCAAGGCCCAGCATTTCCAACCTTCATATTTCCTTGAAAGAAATAAAAGCGTATGTTGGTTCAACCACGATCTGGAAGGCCACTGCTCATAACAGTCTCCAAGTTACAAATAGAAATCAAAAGTGCTAAGCAGAGCATGGCAGATCTAACAGTAGAGTAGCACTATTTAATAGTAAAAGGAACGACTCACTGAGACAGGCATCCTTGCGACTCAGAGAAGAAAGACACCAACCCGTCATGTCTCGTAGAGTAATGAATGGTTAATCTCCATTGTCAGCCTGACAAGCTTTAGAATCACCATGGAAACAAAAATCTGAGATGAGATTTTTCTAGATTAGGTTAACTGAGATGGAAAGACACGCTCTAAATGTGCGCTTCGCTATTCCATGAGGGACCCTCGTGTGCATAAGAAGAAGCCATGCAGCACCTGCCACGTCTCTCCGTCCTGACTGTGAATGCAGCATGGTCAGTCGTCTCAGTTGCTTTGACGTCCCGTCATGACTAAACCCAGAGGTATCATCCAAATCAAGTCCTTCTTCTTTCAGTTCTTTTTAATGTGTTTTATGGCAACAACTAGCAGAGTAACTAATCCGGGTGATGTTTGTTGAAATTCTCTTAACTGTATGTCCTAAGGGTGTGCTACATGTCAACTAGACCTCTAAACAGGTCTAATTAAAGAAGTAAATAGATGAAATCAGGAAAGAGTAGCCAATGTAAGAGGTAGGTCCAAGAGCTGAAAAGTACAAGTTTTAGAAAGCAATTCAAGAGAAGGAAATTATCGAAGAAACGAACAGCTCGTTGAGTACTTTGTAAATGAATGAAAATAGACATATCAAGGGTTTTGGAGAACACTCAGGATTCTTTACAGTCTCATAGCTGGAGCTTAAATCTGGTGGAGGACAGAACAGGGCATATACAAGGGATCAGCAATCAGAAAGATACAATTCGCCTATTAAAGTGAATGTCACCATGTACATTTAACATACACACCAGATACAATTTAGATACAAAGGATAATTACAAATAGTAGCTGAACAGATGAGATAGATAGATAGACACACAGACACACCGACACACAGAAACAGACACACAGGCAGGCAGGCAGGCAGGCAGACAGACAACATGCAGCTTACTACAATGAGGCAATTTTAAGTTACCATCTGACATATCTTCTTTTTAATGGACAATGAGAATCCCTGTGCAAACAGTCCTATGTGCACTGTTGTTAAGGCAGTCCTCTTTTATGCTAGTCCACCAGCCTTGTTCATTCCACAATTGCTACTCTGTGTTTTTCTGACCTAACCTCTTTCCTCCTCAAATACCTTGCAGTGCCTAGTAACCAGTGCACTTTTATTTTAGTAACTTTATTTTGTCATCTTGAATTTAGATTTTAGATTCCATGTATAACGTTCTTTTAGAGTATTTCCCTTCCATGGCTGGTTTATTTCACTAAGCACAGGTCCTCTAGGTTCATCCATGTGCAGCAAATGTAAAGATCTATTTAACTTATAGGATTGAAGTGTGTGTGTGTGTGTGTGTGTGTGTGTGTGTGTGTGTGTGTGTGTGTGTGCATGCACGTGTATACCACAGATTTTTTTGTTTTGCTTTTGGTTTTTAATCCATACATCTGTTGACAGATTGCTAAGCTGTTCCCTAACTTGGCTATGAGGAGAGTAAGCTATATTTACAAGGTAGTTACTTCCATGTTTGGTGTGTATATGCTCTGAAAAGAAGCTTCTGGGGCATTGGACAGCTCTAGTTTTAATTTCTTTAGAAAATTTCACACTGCGTTCCATGATGGTTACACTTCTCTACATGCATGTTCTGTATATAAGCTCATTCCTCTCCACATCCTTTTCTACATTAATTATTTTTGATTTACATGTGTTTGTGAGAGTGTGTGTGCATGTGTTTGCATGTGCACAATGTGGATGTATGGAGGGGGTATATGCACACCAGGGTGTGCACTGCAGAATCCATAGAATATTGGGTGCCCTCTTTATTTATTTGAGACAGGATCCCCCACTGACCGTGGAGTTAGGCAGGCAGCAGTGGTCCTCCGGTCTCTGCTACCACAGACTAGAAACGCAGACTATCCATGCCTACCTTTTGACATGGGCACTAGGGGTTCAAGATCTTGTGCTGGCCCAGCAGGCACATCTATGTGATAGGCACTCTTCCCGCCATCTCTTCTGAACTTTTTATAGTATTTTATAGTATTCATCCTGATGGATGTAAGTTGGTACATCACAGTGGCGTTTATGGTTTCTGTGTCTTGGTCTTTTGTTGGTGGTTTTGGGGTGTGGCGGGAGGTAGTCTGTCTCTGGTGCTGCCTTGCCAATCCTGCCACATGGTGGGAGAGCACTTTAACCACTGAGTCACAGCCCTAATACTTTGTTGTCACTTGTTATTCTTTCTGTTATCAAATGAGATGGTTTTCCTGACTTTATTTTCAGCTAGGTTTTACGTACATAGAGATACTATGGGTTTCACGTGTAAATTTTATATCCCGCAACTTTACCAAATTAATTTCTTATCTATAATGCACTTTTGCAGATTCTTTGAGTGGATCGTGTCTCCTGCAAAAAGAAATAGTTTCCTATTTTTTCCCCGTTTGAATGGTTCTTACTTGTTTCTGTGCCTGATTGCCATTGCCAGGACTCCTAAAGTAAGATTGAGCATTTTTGTTTTACCTCAGATCTCAATGCAAAACCTTCCAGGTTCTTCCCTTTGGCTATACAGCTAGCTGTGATGTCTCACAAACTATGTTGGCCGTATTATGACTTTCCATTCTCTACCTAGAGTACTGACAGTGGTTATAAGGAGAGAATTCTGGACGTTGATGAATAATTTCTGCCACATTTATTGAAATGATAATGTAGCTCTTATCTTTCATTCTGCCGAGGTGATGTACCTCGATGATTGACTGGTGTGAGTTACTATTCTAGCATGCCAAGGACAAGCCTTACTTGCTTATGCTGTATAGTATTTTTGCTGAGCTGCTGTGTTCAGTTTGCTGACACCTTTTGATGACATTTTTATCAGGACTTAGGAGATAAATTGGCTCGCAGCTTCTCTTGTGAAGCCTTTGGCTCAGGTGTCAAGGTGATGCTGAGCCCAGCACCTTACAAAGCATCGTGGAAAGCAAGGAGTCAAAAGAGCAGTGTTTCCTAAGCAAGAGCCAAAGTTACCCCACATGCTTCCAGGCTGGAAGTCCTGATCACAAAGGAAGTGAGGTCCACTTTCAGGTATTTAGCCCTGTCAATTCCCCCACACACCCCTTTCCCAAGAAGCTATTGAGTAGAGTGCCAAGAGAGTGGAAGAGGAAAGATTAAACATCGAGAAGCCCTAGGAACACTGGAGAGAGTCCTCAGGACCATGTGCAGGAAACCTCTGTAACTGAGCTATTCTGGAAGGAATTGGTTGGACTAAAACAAAGCTTGAGGAACTGAAATGGTTAAACTGTCCCAATCCTGAGTGTACGGAGAGTGAAGCTGTTGGGAAGGCTGTGACGGTTACCAGCTTTGGGACAAGAAAGTCTTACAAAGGGGAAGAAAACGAAGAGGAAGGGTCATCCTACATGCAAATCACTCAACTATAAAAATATTTACACGTTTATCCTAGGTTAAACACGCAATGTTTACCTAAAGCTAAAGTATAGCTGTATGTGGAGACTGGGAAAACCAGGGAGTTATAACGAGAAGAGCTGGTGAAAAAAGCTGTCCTTTTCACGGTAGGATGTCTCAACAATTCAAAGGACGTGTGTTTTAAGACCCTCTAGACTGTACCAGAGACCTGGGAGGTGAGAGACTCTCAGGACTCAAAGTGGGGGGACCTTAGATGAAATGATCTGCAAGAGGGAACTTATAGAGTCCACCTTCAGTAGAAAGACAGGACATGAAGCGGAGGGATGGAGTTACCATTGCACGATCAAAAATTCTGACCCAGAATTATTTCTGTCTAAAAGAACTGCAGGGAAAAAATGGAGAAGAGACTGAGGGAAAGGAAATCCAGTGACTGGCCCAAATTGGGGTCCATCTCAAGGAGAGGCTCCAAGTCCTGACACTATTACTGATGCTATGGTGTGCTTACAAACAGGAGCCTAGCATGGCTGCCCTCTGAGAGGTCCAACAAGCAGCTGACTGACACAGAAGCAGATAGCTCCACTCATCCAATGGACAGAAGCCAGGGACCCCTGTGGTTGAATTAGGGAAAAGCTGGAAGAAGCTGAGAAGGCCAACCCCATAGAAATACTAGCAGCACAACTAACTTGGACTCCCAAGATCTCCCAGACACTAAGCCATCAACCAGGCAGCATACACCAGCTGATATGAGGTCCCTGTCACATAAACAGCAGAGGACTGCCTGGGCTGGCCTCAGTTAGAGAAGATGCACCTAACCCTCAAGAGAATTGAGGCCCAGGGAGTGGGGAGATCTAGTGGGTGGGAGGATGGGGGTGGGGGTGGGGGATGAGGGTGAGGGTGGGGACATCCTCTTGGAGACAGGAGAGGAGATATGGGATGAGGAACAGTTAGAGGGCAGACTAAGAGGAGGATAATGACTGGACTGTAAAAAGAGATTAAACAATAATTAGTAATAATAATAATAGTAATAGTAAAGAGCTTCAAAAAGAAAGAAAAGAATTAAAAGTGATCACTGCTGGAGAGTGAAAAAATGGAGAGACAACAACAGTAGACCAGGCCCCTTTATCGTAGCCCACCATGGTGAATAACTGACTTGTCAATGATTTGCATGTGTGGATCTGATACAGATCAGTGTTGAAGTCTGCAGAGCCACTGACAGGAAGATCATTCAGATCAATGGTATCACTGTGGAAAGAACCTGAGGACTCGATTTGTCTCTCAGTTCAAGCTGACTCTGTAGAGCTTCCCAGCTCACCCCACGGAGCTCTGCTCATTTGAGGGTCATGCTCGCCACACTTCCTATGTATCGGGGCATCACTGAAACCCCAGGTTATCTTGGGATGGTGGACGAGAGTGGTTGCTGCCTCGGTGTTAGCTATGGCGCCCGAGAAAGAGGTGTGAAGTCATAGGCTGAGATCACGAGGCTTGCAAGTCTAGTTGCTGAAATGGCTTCTGTGTAAAGAACATTGCCTTCTCCCAGGAGTCACAAGATTCTCCTAAACCAGGCAGATCCTTAGCAGGTACAAGTCAGACCAGACCCATTATAGTTCCTAAGCTGGGAAGCAGCATCATTTGGTCCTAGGGAACTCCTCTCATAAGCTAACTGCCTATGGACACCCAGTGGAGAACATCTGTGTTTTCGCATGAGCTTTCAAGCTAAGTGCAGTGAGCCTGCCAGAAATCTTCTCAGTCTTCATGTAAAACAAAATTTTAGGGGCAAAAATTTGGAGAGAAAAATACTAAATTAATGCTTCAGAAAGGAACGTTCTGTTGCTGCTGTTGTTGTTTCCGTGACCCCGTACGTAGAACTTACTTGACTGACCTGCTGGGTCGTTTGGTTTTTTAATTTTTAGGCGAGTCAAAATAAGTATAGTTTAAAAGTTCAAATAAAACAGTTGCATACATGTGCAATCATATGTGTATATATGTATATATATATACACATACATATGACATTTTCCCAAATTACATTAGTGTCCTTTGTTGTTTAAAGCAACCACATTATGTCCAATGACCCAAAAGCTATATTTCATTAATTACTTTTAATAACTAGCTTCCAGGTTTTGAGCTATCTCACATGACATATTATTCATCCTTCTTCAAATATACTTATCTATTCACAGTTTTAATTTTGCAAGCTTTGATCCAGAGTTGGTTTTGTAAAACACCAGGTAGATTGTTTCCTTCCTCAGATCCCCTGGTATCATCTTAGACTAGAGCCCCACTTTCCTTTCCTGAACTAAGGGCATGGGTGTCCTGGTCTGACTAAGCTCTCCATGTCCCTCTGTCACTGTCTTCCTCACCATGTCCCAGCCTCACCAGCCCTCTCCACATACACAAGCCACCTCCATTTAGGTTCCCTGCATCTCAGCATGAAGGTTTGACTGTAACAGAAACCCTCACCCGCATATACAGCAACTCCCATATTTCCCCGCTGCTTCAGTCTTCTGTTTCTCAGGAAGGGACGTGACTCCGTCTGGCGCTTGCCATGCTGCCAAGGCTCACCCCTAAATGTCCACTCAGGTGTCTCAGCACTTGAGCTTGAGGTAAGAACAAGTTTTACCCTTGACCTAGAAACGCCGTGACTGAGACATGCCGAGCACCAAGAGGGCCTCCTCCATTCCATTCCACTGAAAGCAGGGAATGTTCAGTCCCTGGAAGGCTCCATATCTTAGTCTCTTTGCTGAGATAACTTCAGAGGGACCCATCAAAATGTCTGAGAGGAGTCTAAAGAGAGCTACTACACTCGCTTGTACTCAGAAACAATAGGGGTTTCTTTCTTATACGTAGGAAACATAGGTAGCTGTGCTGAAGATGATAAAGAGCTCAGGAAGAGCATCACCAATATTTCTACCCATGACTATTAATACAGCGTCAGTCAAGAAGAAGCCAGCACCACACCATCTTGTTTCCTTAACTCCGACGCTTAGAAGCATATGCAGTGAGTTTTTGTGAACTACAATACTGAAATTGTAAAATGCTTACGAGAGTCTTACCTTTGAGTTAGGCTGGCAAGACTCATTAGAAAAGAACGACGCTGCTGCTTCGGTTAGCATTGCCTGCGCAGCAATGCCAGGGTCCAGCAATGCCCAGGTCTTCAGCATCACAGCTGGCTGAAATGTGTATTAGGAGGAAACATCTGCCTTTGGGACCCAGAGAAACGCATCTTCGCGTACCCACAGTTCTCCTGGCGAGGATCTTGCAGAGCCCTTAGCCATGTTAACCTCAGGTGTCCTGGGCATCCGGGCAACCTGAATTGTCAGATCTTGAGTTTGCATTCCGTGTCTTAAGGATTAACATTGCTAAGTGCTCTGCAAGATCCTCACCAGGAGAGGTTTATAATGGTCCTCCGTTGAGAAGGATTTAGAGAAAGCATCTCATCATTGAGTTACCATTCATACCACAAAATCCGGCAAGTAATGTCAAATGCAGGAAGACTATATTTTCACCTCAGTTTCGATTTTTTCCTTTTTTTACTGGTTCTTTGACAACTTCATACAGTGTATTTTGATCTCATGGCCACCCTCAACTCTTCCCAGAGCCATCTTCAGTTCTCTGCCAACCCAACTCCATTCTCTCGCTCTCGCTCTCTCCCCCTCCCCCTGCCCCTCCCCCTCCCCTCTCATTCTCCCTCTCCCTCTTGCTCTTTTTCCATCAAGGCCAATCGCGCTGGTGACATATTCTTGACTGTGTGTTTTCTCAGTGCTCAGCACATAGTTGATCTACCAGGCTTAAAGAAAGCTGACTTTCCCGGGTGTAGCTGTCAACCTCCAATAGCTCTTTGGCTGTGGGTAGCCTTCGTATCCACCTCATCTCTCCATGTCAGGACCGTGTCTCTCTTGTGCACGTTGTCAGAACTGCTGTGTGACAGTTGCAGCTGCCCTGTTGCATCTAGAAAGCAGTCTGTCCTTGTAGTCATCTACCTCTGGCTCTTAAAACCCTTGGTACTCTATTCGGTACCAATTCTTGAGTCTTGGGAGAAAAGAGGAGAGCTGTCCTAGTTAAGAGTGAGATTTTGATAAACTTGTTTTTATCCTTTCTGTCACACAAGCTGAGGGAAGACTAGACACAATCATCCATCCAGGCAAAAACACAGCCATGTTCCTGGACCAAGGGTCAGAGAAAGGGCCTTGACTGTACTATTTAAGTGAACTTGTACATAGTAACCGCCAGCAGCATCAACCCCTACAGGACGGGACACACAGATCAGGAAATCTGTTTGTAGTGTGTCTTCCCTTGGGAGCTTAAACTTCTCCGTTTAAAGAATTCTTATGAATCAAAAGGGGGAAAAGACAACTTAATAAAGAAAAGGCTTAGAAAAAAAAGATAGTAAACTCACAAACGGAAATGTATTCCAGACTATGTTCAGAACATGCAACCCTAGCAAATGAAAAAACTGAAGCTCTTCCTCCTCTACTCAGGGCAAGGTTTGGTGCTTGGAGGTTGGTTGTACTAAGTTTAATTACTGCTCTGAATGGCTTTTCAAAAAAGTTTGTTCATTTTCAGCCCAAGTTGGAAAATCTCTACATTCATTTCAAGTTATTCTGTAGGACTGTGTAGGTCTAGTCGCTGGCCAGTGTAGCATATAGACTCCATTCCACATAGGTTACATGTCAGCATACAGGATAGGAGACTGCTACAGTAACACACACGAACTTCTTCATTCTTTCTTACTTTCTTCCCTCTCCCCTCCCAATTGGCAGTACTTAGCCAGTTGATTGGAGGGTTGGAAGCAATGAGAGTGAATGACAGGAGAGGGCTTTTTTCTTTTTATCTTTTTTTTTTCTTACCAAGTTAATCACTAAAAGCTGCAAGGCTCTTTATCAGAAATAACACAGTTTAAATTACTACCCAACTCCCAGTGCACCTGATGCTGCAAAAACAAACTCCTCTTGGGATGCGAGGAGAAGGGATTACACGTGGTCCCTAAATGAACTTAAAACACAGCATCAGGGCTCGAGCTGCGGGCTCCAAGGACACATATTTTGGAGCCTGCAGCTGAGGCTGATACATGCAATCTTGCAACAATGCCCCAGCCCTCCCAGGGCCCGCATTCCAGATCCTGTTCACATTTCTCCCTTCAGTGCCTGATTTACAGTGCTTGCTTTTAACATGCAGATTTGTTTCGAGGTTTTATTGTTAGCCTTTAAGTCATTAGAACTGTAGCCTGCCTCTGCGTACAGAAATCGTGGACATATTCTGAGCCCTAGCCTCCGTAGGACCCAGGTCAAATCCTGCACATTAAGCTTCTGTCCACTCCTCATCAGTTTGCAGGAGACAGTGTTCTGTGATGACGGACGACCGGCCCTTCTCTGCCCACCCCTAAGAATATTTTTTTTCTTCCTCCCTCCTTTCCTCCGTATTTAGAGTTGATTTAAATCATACTGATTGCAAGCGAACGGTGTGCACATGTGTGTGAGCGGAGGCGGGGATGTGTGTTTAATGAACTTTAAGATGTTTCAAATAAAAAAAAAATTATAAAGACACCGTGAGTACATACAATCTCCTTTTCTCAGGAGACAACTCTGACAGATACTAAACACGATTTTCACCACATGAAAGAAAACCACAAATATAACAGTTAGACAGGCAGTTGTAATTGGCAGGTGTTGGGTTTTCAATGGGGACAAAAGACTGTACATTGTAGAGCCTACTTTTTTTTTGCCTGGAGACTAATTGAAAGTTTGGTTCATTGTCAAAACTCTACATGGTGGGGGAGCATCTATCCAAGGTATTCTCTTAACTGTCAAAACACAGTAGCCAACACTGCTGGCCTAAGCGAGCTCTGACCTGGATAGAAAATGCCACACAGATTTTAAACGCCACTTCTGTTTCTGGACTGACCCATGTCTTCCCCTCTCCTCCCACTGAGGAGATGGTGCGCTGTGGTCTAGTTTGGAATATTCCATGAAGCACACTGACAATGTATCAGATTGGTCATGGTATGAACGATTTTCATGCATGGAAATACAAAGGCCAGCTAAATGAGAGCCTTTACGGGGGCTTTGAACAGTAATAAATTCTGATGAAAGTCTCCCGCCCCTGCCCACCACCCTAATCTTTCTCACGCACACACTGGGCAGTTTACAGGAGAAGCAGCAGTCCTCTCGGGGATTGATGCAAGGAAGAAACAAAACCGCTGTCTGTCACTCGAGCTGAGAGAAATCTCTCCCCATTTAGCAATCAGTCCCGGAACATAGGAAGTGAAAGGTTCTCCTCAGAGCTGGCCTGATGACACGCTACGTGAGTTCACCAAGTCTGCCTTTCGTGTTGTCTATGTGTGCACAGCCAAAACAGCAGACTTCCGGATAGCGTGATTTATTTGACTCTGTAACCCAAAGCCACATGCTGCCTGGTATATATTGGAAGATAATATGACTTCTTTGAAGATGAGAGGCAATGGGGGAGAGGAGGATAAATCCTCGTGGCATTAAAACAGAGGGCAAAGAACTGGTGTTTGCAAGGGTTTCCCAATAGCATAGCTCAGGAAAACTATAACCCTCCCTGGAACCGCATAAGGTGGCCAGGACTGTTGTGAAATACTTCTTTGGTGGGAGCTCTGAGCTGACAAGCCATATAAAGAAGTGTTGCAAATTAGAAGCTTATTTCTTGTCAACATAGCAGGGGTGGTCCTTTCCCTGCCTAACAATGTGGGGGTGACAGGGCCTCGACAGAGGAAGCAGCAGGGAAGGCCATCTTCCAAAGCAGAGGAGAAAATCAGCCAAAACAACCTTATTGGGACCTTACCTCTAGGTGGCCACAGCCTCTTCCAGGGGAGAGGGGACTGGGGAAGGTGCTAAAGAAACAGAACAGAATGTGCTAGAAGCTTTGAAATCAGACAGACTCCTGTTGGAAGTCCTTCTCTCTTACACTGTAAATGTGTCTGGGTAAAATTTCTAGCCTTCCTCGTCTCAATTTCATCTGGGTTCATAGGAGAGAATAATAGAGACCGTCTGCCTTGTTTACACATGGCCTTCGATAGCAGCCCTTTCAGCATGGCTGCAAGGCTTCTGGAAAAAAACCTGCAGGCCACTGCACAGCCCTGCTCACCCTAAGACTTCCTTGCTTCTCAGCCAGTCGTCTCTCCTTTTTGTTGTAAGGCAATTTTGTCTTAACAGGCATTAGTCTGCTGTTTTTTCCTTCTGTGTTGTTAGCAGGTGGAAGCAGTACATGTGAAAGTTTGCCACTTGGATCCCACGGTCTCATTTTTAAAAATGAAACAGATTTTAAAACAATCTTATTGATTTACCTTGTATGCCATTGCGGGTGGAAACGTGTGCCACCAGATGTCCCGGGGGGCACTTTTACTCCTAAGCCTTATCTCCTGTCCTATATATTCTATTATCACACAGAAGAAATGGAAACCCCTAGAAGGAAATGTGACCTGCACTGTACCTGCATGTCTGAGCCATTATACAAATCTGGGCCCTCCTCAGAGTCCTGGGCTGTTTGAGTCCCCATTGTGTGCCTACGTGGGCACATGCACACACACACACACACACACACACACACACACACACACACACACCAAATAGACATTTCAAAACATTTCCTGAGGTTTTGAAAACACCTTACATTGAGTTGCTTTCTGATACAGCTTTCCCTATGTTTAGAAACACTGGGGGATTTTTTATTTTCAAAAATGAAGCCAACAAATGGCTATTGTAGAATGACCATCCCAATGTTGAATTCCAGGAGAAACACACACACACACACACACACACACACACACACGCACACACACACACAGTCTTCTTGAGGTTTCCTTCATCACCGACCATAAATATCACATACTCCACTAATTCGTGGCCTGGGAAGATATTGCCAAGAATTAAACACTTCTTATTTCTCAAGCTGTTTTGAATCATCTACTTGCTGTGTATCTTTGAACGAGTCATTTAGTAACTCTTTCCAGCATAATCACAGAATAAGAATTCTTAAGTGTGTGTGTGTGTGTGTCTGTGTGTCTGTTGTGTGTGTGCATGTGTGTGTGTGTATCTGTATATCTATGTCTATGTGTACATGTTCACTGTGTGTTAATGTCAAAGCACAACTTCACGTTCCCTGAGGAACACTGTCTATCTCCTTTGAGACAAGGTCTCTCATTGGCCTAAAGCTCAACAGTTAGGCTATATTGGCTAGCCGGGAAGCCCCAGGAACTCTCCTGTCTCTGCTTCCATGTGCTAGGTTACAAGCTCACCTCCTAGTGCCAGCTTTTCATGTGTGTGCTGGGGATCAAACTCGGGTCCTCGTGCTTATGAGGCGAACACTTTTTGCCTGAGATACCACCCCAACCTCTGAGTAAGGCTCTTTACCCGCACTGTGAAAATGATCCAATTTACACTCACAGGGGTGCCCATTTTCAAGTGTGGTATGAAGTGGCACTATCATGTCACATTATTATAAGACAGTACAGGGTCACAACGACAGGATGGAGACACAGAGAGCAGTCGGACTCCTAGCCTATGCCCTCTGAAATAGGGGTCAATAATAGCAGTTTGATGCTAAGGAAGTAAGGCTTCAACCAGAACTAATCATCCACAGGAATTTACACTTCACTAAAACAAAGCTCTGAGATGATGGCTCTTTAAGGTAGCCCCATGGATAGAGGCTTAAATCCTGGGCCAGGGACAGTTTCTCTACTATATGATAATCACACCAATGTTTCCCTCATCAGATTGAGTTACAGTGACTGACCATGCACCTGGAGATTCTGCAGATGAGTTCTCCAAGGCAGAATGCTTGCCACACTCAGCTCTCTAAACCCACCGCTCACACATAATGGCTACAGCACAAAGTTTCTTGAGCTATACCCAGAAGGTGCAGCTCATTGGCTACAGGGAGAGCTAGCCCACTCTAGCTTCCTGGCCCATGGAAAAGAGAAAAGATGCTTTACCAGCAGGACTTCCTCAACTGACGGGCAATGTTTACAGGACTCCAGATTTTTCTGAGTCATATCTCAGCATCTTTTAGCCATCTTTGCTCAGGGTCTCTAAGCGCTCTTTTCAACAGTAGTCAAAGAACGATCCTGTTGTGTTGATGCAGATACACACATGCTAGAACATACACTTGCTCACACATCTACACACACACACACACACACACACACACACACACACCTATAGTCAGAAAACATAAATAAAACACTGAAAATAGTTACAGGGTTCTAGGCTTATGGTGATTACAGAAAAATTAATTTACCCTTCTTCAATAAGCATTATACAAATTTTGACCCACAGACATTTCTTAAAAAACACTGAGTACCAAATTAATACAGCTATACAAATGGTCAGTTGGCATACTTACAGTCCCAACTACTGGGAGAACTGACTCTGAGGACTGGGGAGGGGCCTCTTCTCGGTAGAGAGATGCAATTTCTACCATACAATACCTTCTGGATGTGCTGAAACTGTTTGCTATAGACATTTGAACATAAACGTCCTAGAGATTCTCAGGAATCCCCACACTCGCTTGTTTACTGTAAACATTTATCTTTGGTTGGTACATATGTCCAATATAATATGCCAAATTTCTTTTCTGTGAAAAGAATCCAAACACAGCAAATACAAAACAAAGTTAGAAAAGAAATGCAGGAAACATACCACTTGTTTTCATGTGCTGATATAATAACTTTTTAAAAATCCCAGTATACCCTTTATTATAGTCTCATGTTTGATAAAACATAGCACTCGTTTATATTGTGTTTGTGTGAGACCTAGCATACTACAAGTCTCTTTTTTCTTTTTTTTTTTTTCTTTTTTTCGGAGCTGGGGACCGAACCCAGGGCCTTGCACTTGCTAGGCAAGCGCTCTACCACTGAGCTAAATCCCCAACCACTACAAGTCTCTTATCCAAACAGGGAAGAGAATTCTCCTGATTATTCACTCCTGAATCTGTGTGACTGTGCTGAAGGCTAGGGCAGCCATTATGAAGTACTGCAGACACTAGGGGCCAGGGCCTGCCTCCTGAGTTGGGAAAACACATCTACTTATTAGCCATGCATCCTTGGGCTAAGGACACACATCGCTCGGTCTTATTTCCACTCCTGCCTATAGAAATACCCCCTTGAGAAAACAAAAAAGCCAGAAGGCATGAAGCTCACCCTGGCTAAGTTATAAGAAGGTAACAGATGGGACAGCTCTGGCCAGCATCACCCATGGGGAAAACGCTCACTTTTGCCATAGCTTCCAAGCTGAGTTGGTCACAATAAACTCCATTACTAGAGTCTAGGGTGTTATTCCAGATCTTCCTGAAGGATCACTAGAAGGATTTTCTGCCCAAGGAGGAAGGAGATGAAATGATCAGAGAGGGGGATGGGGGAAGGATGGCTGAGTGTTACCCACAGGGACACTCTCTGCTAGTGCCAATCTTTAGGGATCTGTGCTTTTGAATTTGCACAGGCAATTTCAGATTAAAAAGTAATCACATATACCTAAACAGTCCATGGCAGCTGGTTGTACTAATTTGGGGGAACTTATTGGACAGAACAAGAGGGAAGCAGTGTCTAGAGCTTCCCCATACTTTCTAGGTAGCTTCAAGGTGTGATTCTCAGTCTCTTGCACGGTGTCGTGAAGTGGGCCAGAATCTATGAGTTGGGGAGGAAGCTTTTGGCACAGAGGAGCATTTTAAAAGGAATGATCAAGAACACAGTCATGAATCCATCTCATGAGCTCTGCATGTGCTTGGAGTGATGAAACGTGGTGTTCCGGTCTGCTTTCCGTGGCTATGCTAAGACACGACAACCAAATGCAACCCAGGGAGGAAGGGAAAGGGTTCACTTGTCTTACATGTCCTGATCCCAACCCCCGTGAAGGGATGTCTGGGCTAGAACTCGGGACAGGAACTGAAGCAAAGGCCGTGGAAGGCCATTGCTTATTGCCTTGCTCTCCATGGCTTACTTGGTTTGCTTTCTTATGCCAACCAGGACAAGCAGCGCAATGACAGTGCTGCCCACAGTGGGCAGGGCCCTCTCATATCAACCATTAATCCAGAAAATGCCAAACAGAGACTTGTGTACAGGGCATTTGACAAAAAGCTGAGTAGGAGACATGGCAGAAGGCACACAACTCAGAAAGGACAGGCAGGAGATGAGGACCATGAGACCGGCATGCACCACGGTAGGTACGAGGAGCAGAGCTGCAGCTGAAGCAGCCAAGTGATCTTCTCATACAAAATGTTTCATCGTCCACCAATAGGGTATGTCCATCCAGTTCCCCTAGGGGACTGAAGTGCCAACACTCAACACTGGGAATCTGCAGTCACACGATCTGCTTGGCAGTCACATGATGTGCTTGATCAATGCAAAATTCAGCACAGTCCATAAATTTATGTGTGCTATGCAACGTGCAATTTATTTTATCTTCTCGGAAAAGAAACCACTCTGATTTCACCCTTGAAACAACCCATGCTTGTTATATGTATGCAGTAGTCTATTCGCATTTTTAAGCTTAATTATAAATTAGTGTTCCCAAAATATTTTTCCAAAGTCAAAAGCAATATGAAAAATTTAAACGCCATGATGTTTCGCATTTCTTCTTGATGTTCTCTATAAATCTTGAACAAATGAGGAAAGTCCTTAGCGCCCTCAAGAATGATATTGAATTATCAGTACTTGGCCATGAGACTGCCCCAAACATAATAACTGTTAACTGTGCTTAAAACACCAACAGGGCCTCCTCTAAAACCTCAGCTGTAATAGAAAACATGCAGTGGATTTTCGTCTCATTTAAGGGCTAAGGTTTCTTTTTCAATATCTGGAATTTATGAGGTCAACTTACTGGGAATTATTTCAATGAGAATGGATCCTGGGGGTTTGCAGCCTCCCTCTCTCATAACTGCTCAAGAAGTGTGGGATTTCTGTCAGCTCTTTTCCCACTCACATAGAATGTGACCGTGTATTCCCTGAGAAGTCACCCCCATGTTCTCTACCTGCTTCCTCTCCATGTGGCAGCAAATTGCAGGGCTTCAGACATGAGTTTTCCAAGCAAGACTCAAGATTGTGTCTGTGTGTCGGCGAGTGGACACTGTGGAGGCCAGTGCAGGAGGAGCGTATCTTATTCTATGATCCCCATCTCAATGCTTTGAGATAGTGTCACTCTTTGAATGAGTGACACTATTTCAGCAAAGCCAGTTAGCCAAAAAGATTTCAGAGTTGTCTTGTCCTTGTCCCCAGTGTCAGGGCATCTTGCAGGTTTGTACTTTATCCGCATGCTACTTTTTGCTTCTTTTCCAATAAAATGAAATTTTAAAAAATGAATAAGCCCTTAGAAGTACTTGTTAACCCTCACAAAGTATCCTGAAAGTATAACATTAAATTAGACATTGAAATGTGCAATTAATGGAAAATGGAGACCATGCGTTCAGATCATGCCTTAGCTAATGGTTCAGATGATCCCACTTCTTTACTGCAGAAAACTTAAACTGAGAATATTTTACATTTTTAAAGAATTGCAGAAGAAGAAAGGGACGAGAAAAACAATAGGAAAGTGTATGGGGGAAAAGGAAGAGGAAGTGAGGAAGCAAGGGCATTGGCAGTAGAGATGACACAAGAGGGCTTGGAAAGATGGACGTATTTCTATAGGAAAACCTCATGGTGCCCTGTATTAGAAAGTCAGCTGGTCTAACTCACAGAATGTCATATCATTTTAGATCAGTTAGGGCAAACACATAAAAAAAAGTACTAGAAGAAAAAGATGGCCAAGCCACCCTTGATCCAAAGGAACATTTGATGAGATCGTTTTCTAAATATTTTCTCCAGTGTAGCAAATACTGCTCATTGCGTATGCACTCCAATGTGTCATTATGCAACCTTGGCTAAAGGCATCTCTGGATGAACCTAATAGATTCCTGGTGAGCACTGTCATTAAAAGAGTAGACGGGGTCTTTCTAACCATTAGTGAGTGATGTTTAGTTGTGTTTTGAGGAAAAAATTTATTTGAGCAGAGTCAATCAAATGGGTTGAAATTAATTTTACCGGTCATACTTGTAAACTTTGACCCCGAAGGATCAACAAGAAACCTTCCCAGAGGACTAAGCAAATCTCAGTTGCCTGCTGCTCGCATGGCTCCTCCACTGTCTCCCTTGCCCTCCGATACAGTCATAGCTTGATTCCCCTTTCCAGCACACGGGGCTATGTGCATTATCACCCTTGCGCAAAGTTACAAGAGTTAATTCTAATATCTTGGCTTTTACAGCTCAAATTGAAGCCTTTCGTGGCCCTTGGAAATTCCTTCTGTGGCTTACTTTTATAGATAACACATTTCCCATGCCCACCCCTTTCTACAGCTCCTTCAGAGATTTGGTTGAGGAAAACCACACAGGATTCTAAAATCTGTAGGCCAGGCACCCACATCACAGTGACTTGGATCCCCATGGTGGTGGCTTCTGGCCAGTCATCAAAGTCAGTTCCTTCTCTTATTATCATTCCTAACAGGAAATTTGACTCCAGTGAATATATATAATATTTTCAGTAGCTTTAGCTCATAACCCATTAATTACTTTGGGTTTTATTTATTGTGTTTCTGGTATTTCTCTTAAATTTAAAACTCACCAAGAGTCTTTTAATTTTAATATTATACTATTATTTATGGGCAGTTGTCGAGGAGTACTGGGAGTGAGAGGTAGGAGGTTTTCATGAAAGTTCCCATCACTATTCTTTCCCAGATCACCAAAGTCCTGGGTTCTCTTTATGTAGTGAGCTGCATCTCATTTTCAGATCTGAACGTGTTCTTGCCTCTCTCAACACAGTCATAGGCAGACTGATGCACTCAAGAGCTTACTTGCGCCTTATCCCATTCTTCTTTATCTAAAAGGAACCAGACATTTACAAAGGCCCTGGGGATTTGGGGAGGAAAAAGACACACTCCATCCTCATCATCATGGGGCTCACGTTCTCACAGAAGGGACAGATCTATAAGAAGAATATTATAAAAAAATTAGGAAAAAGGAAAAGAACAGAGGAAGAGGGAAGGAAGGGAGGGAGAGAGGGGAGAAGAAAAGAAGAGGAGGAGGAGGAGGAGGAGGAGGAGGAGGAGGAGGAGGAGGAGGAGGAGGAGGAGGAGGAGGAAGACAACCACCACCGCCGCCACCACCACCATCACCACCACCTGGATTCAGGTTCTGGCTAAGTATCCTGAAGAAAGTGGCTAACTCATTCTTTGGATGGGGCTGCTAGGGAAGGCTTCTTTGGGCAGGTGAGCTGTGAAGGCATCAAGAGAAAGCTGCATGAGCTCTGGAATTAAGTCCACCAAGAAGAACCTACTTCATATCACTCTTGCTAAGCCCATTATAAAGGGCAATCAGTGTTTAATTTTCAGCACTTCCAAGTTCAAGAGTTTCCCTTGAAAATTGACCAATTTAATAATTGGACACAAGTCTGAGGGAAAAGAGAACATTATAGAGAACCTCCAAAAGTATAGTCAACCTCGGATCTAAAATTGTGTCCAGTGATATCTAGTTTTGAAAAGAAGTTCCAGGAAGCCCTAATGAATGAGGAATCCCACCTGCTCCTGAGTAACTTGAACCAGATAGCATACATCAGAATTTGCTGCCCATCCAGTGACCCTTTAACCTCAGCCATTCCCATCTGCAGCTCTACGACCTCACATTGCTGAAGGTCTGTGATCCCTCAAGAGAACGTGTTGGGAGATGGTTTTGTGCACTGTATATTTAGTTACTGATTTCTGTGCTCCAAGATCTGTTTACAACCCAGGCGTCAGCATTGTCGTGATGACTGAACCATCTCCTATATCAATGTTGTGCCCACAATCATCTCTGATTGGTTAATAAAGAGCTGATCAGCCTATGACTGGGCGGAGAAGGCAGGACTTCCAATCCTAGGGGACAGTCCCAAAGGGGAAGAGGAAGGAAGAGAAGAGGTGGCCATGAGGATAAGATCCAAGAGGAGTCATGGTGAGCAAGTCACTAAGGGCTTTGCTCTGAGGACACATACGGAGCACAGCAAACCAGGGCAGACTCAAAGCACAAGTAACACAGGGTCTGTGGCTGGGAAGTAGATACTGCATTAGAACAGATGAATATCTACCTAGTCATGGTGCTTAGAGCTTGTCAATAGCTTTAGTAGGTCTTTGTGTCAGTTACGTGGGAGCTAGAACAAGAACAGATAAGGCTATTCTCCTTACATTACAGCCTACAGGAGTGTCCCCAGCAAAGCACCAGAGAGCCTGAACAGTGTTGTCTCGCCACGCTCCGCTGTCTGCACCTGACTGCACTGACTCAATACGTTTTCTTTGTCAACTCAATTAGATTTAAGACTGCCTGGGAGATTGGAGTTATACACCTCTGGGTATGTCTTTGAGGACACTTCTAGAGAGTCTGAACTCAGGGGAGAGGACTTTCCCTCCAATGAGGTGGCATCATCTGCTAGTCTGGGGCCCACAAGGGAAAAGGAGAAAGTCAGATGAGTGTATGTGTTCCCTCTATCTCCCTGCTTCCTAGCCAGCATGAAGACCCTCCACTTCACAGGGGCCATGCAGCCATGGGTCCTCTGAGACTGGGAACTCAAATAAATCCTTTTTTTTTTTTTTCGGAGCTGGGGACCGAACCCAGGGCCTTGCACTTGCTAGGCAAGTGCTCTACCACTGAGCTAAATCCCCAACCAAATAAATCCTTCTTGTTTGGTTGTTTTGTCACATATTTTGCTACAGGGATTAGAAAGATGCAGCCTGGATAGCATACGAATGCAGAACGTTTTTCCTTAACCATCTGTAACAGGTTGGGCAGTTAACACCGGGATGAAATGCATCTATTTCAGTCCATAGAACCTGCAAATGGGACAGGATGAAAAGGGGTTCATTTAAGATTCCATTAGGAATCATGAGCTCACACTGGAGCAGGTCAGACCCTAGATCCAATGACAAGTCAGTTTTGAAAAGGGAAGGGGAAACAGACACACAGCAACAGGGGCTTATGACCAGGAAGGCAGTGAGCAGAACACTGATGTTATAGCCCAGAGAACTCCAGGCGCTCCTAGGAGGTGGAGGAAGCAAGAAAAAATCCTCTTCTCCAACCATTCTCTGTCTCTCTGTCTCTGTCTCTCTCTCTCTCCCTTCCTCCTTCCCTCTGTCCCCTCCTGTGCATGTGTACATGTGTGTGCGTGTATGAGATCACATGCCAGAGGAAAGTCATGGGTGTAACTCCTTAGGCTCTGTCCACCTTTATTAAAAATTACTTTATTTAAAGTCACGGCCTCTCGCCAGGCCTGGAACTTACCAAGTATGCTAGGTTGGTATTCTAGTTAGGGTTCCTATTGCTACGCTAAAATGCCAAGACCACAGCAACCTGAGGAAGAAAGGGTTTTATTCAGGTTAGTCTTTCACAGTACGCTTCATCATCAAAAAGAAGAGTAGGCCATGCCCCATTTTAGGAACTCATGAGGGCAGGAACCCGGAGGCAGGAGCTGATGCAGAGGCCATGAAGGGACACTGCTCACTGGCTTGCTCCCCATGCCTTGCTCAGCCTGCTTTCTTACAGAACTCACCATGGGTGGCCCTCCTATCAGCAACTAATTAAGAAAATGCCCCATAGCACGGTCTTACAGAGGCATTCTCTCAAATAAGATCCCTCCTCTCCAATGACTCTAGGTTGTGTCAAGTTGACATAAAACTCTCCAGCACAGTCGGGTGACAGAGAGCCCCTGAATCTGCCTGTCTGCCTCTACCTCCCTGGGGCTGAGTTTATACGCACACAGCACCATCCTGGCTGCTTCACAGGAGTTGAGTTCTGGTGACAAAGCCCAGGCCTCCTGCTTGCTTAGCAAACAGTTTTTCTGACTGAACTCTCTCCCCACCCCTTTCTGTTGTTTTAAACTCTCACATCTGTGGTCATTTATTGTGTCACGTATAGATGTTCAATATATAATCTGAAGGATCTGCTTTTCTTAAGGTCAGGGAATCGACCGAGTATTTTATTGGGAGCAGCTATTGACAAGGGATGAAAGAACTTAACAGAAGACACGGGCCACGGGCCGAGCCACAGGGGCTCACACTCTCATGCAGTTGTGTCAAAGGCTGTATTCTCAGAGGGCTGCTCCTGGCCATGCCCCATGTTATAAACCACAGCACAGAGGAAAGGGAGTAAAACTGGGCAAGGAATAAAGAAGACAGGGAAGGGGGAAAAGAGAGAAGCAAGAGAAAAGAAAAATAAAAGAGAAAATTTAAAAGGAGGACCTGAAAGAGCATGTTATGCCCTGCTCCCTTTGGGGAATTCATCTTTTGAGAGGTGAAGGCATCGCCACGGTGCCAAACACAGAATTTAACACCCTGGCTAGCCTTAAGCTAGGATTTTCTGAGCATTGTTGAGGGACATTGGAACACACTGAGACCACTCAGTTGTAGGTCCTGGGCCAAGCTGTGGATGTTTCAAAAGGAATCCGGAGAGCCGAGATGGTGGTTGGAGGAAGGGCTCAGAGTTCTAGCTTTCTCTCTTTGCCAAAGCTAAACCAGCTGAGTAAACTTCGGGAGCAGAACCACAGACTCAGGGAGGCCACCCCACCAAGAGCCTTGACTTGAGCCCAGGTTCCATCTCACCAGGGTAGACCCAGAGAACGCCTGCCAGACGGGGTGCAAGGAGCTACACTTCTCACACTGCCTGCAGACGGCAGTTCAGAGAGGAAGAACGGGACATCGGAGAGAGGACATTGGAAGCTGAGGCTGTAAATGAGCTTTCTCGTCCTCCTGGAAACGAATTGGAGGGACTCGACTTACGTTCTTCTCCTTGCCTCCTATCAATTAAATCTTAGTTAAAATGAAAAATCTCCCCTCCACCCATGATTTACCGGGCTTTGTCATGTGCCCGTGTGATTTGATTATGGGTAACCCTAGTGAAGATGAAAGGTACTGAACCAACCCCAGACAGGTCTGGGTTCAACCATAGGTGTGGTTACTTGAATGAGGTGGTTAAGGAGGGCATTTGCCTACCTACATCACAGGGTCCTCATTTGTAAGAAATGGAAGCCTCCTTAGAAAAGATAAGGGACGCCATTCGTAAAAATTACAATACAAAAAAATCAAAATAATGTTAATTGAAATAAAATCACAAATTTCGGGTTCTAACAAATTTCAAGTCCTCCCCCCGTGTGTGTGTGTGTGTGTGTGTGTGTGTGTGTGTGTGTGTGTGTGCACACGCAGATATGCAATTAGGAGGGTGTTTGTGTGAAAGCCAGGAGTTGATTTTGGGTAAGTTCCTGAACTGCTTGTTAGAATCATTTTTTGAGATAGGCTCTCCGTGAAACAGGACCCCACCAGTTCAGCTAGATTGGTTGGCCAGTGAGCCCCAGAGCTCCTGCCACTCACGAGTGTCCACAGGCTCAGGGGATCTGCCCTCAGGTACACAGCATGCCTGAGTGGCAAGCGCTTCGCCTGCAGAGCAGTCGCCCACCCCACTTCCAGGACTGTCTTAAGCTAAGAACATGAACTTTTGCAGGAATCAGTGTATAGAAACAGTTGGGCTATCAGACACACCTCAAAGGGACGGTGACCTGGAAAGTTTTATAATAATAACTTTAGGCTTCCTTAGTCTTAAATAAATTAGTACAAAATGGATAAAAGTTTAAAAATGCAATGTAACTATAGTAATAAATATAAAATACAAAGGTGCGTCTGAATGATTGTTTTTAAATCCTATTAGACCAATATGAAAGTTTATGATATAAAACAATGGAAAGAGTAAAACTGAAATAACATATGTTGGCCATTACTCAATTTAAAAAACACAAATAAAATTAAATTAAAAATGGCTGAACATTACAGGATAAATCCATACCTCAAAACACAGGCTTGGTTTTATGTCTTTTCAAATTATATATAAGTAATAATTGATCTTGCTTTTATCCTAGGGTAATTTTACCTATACTTTCATCTTCAATATTTGTACATTTGTAAAGTCAGTGAGTGTCAACGTCATCTACACAGAGTCCTTGCCAGAAGCTACAGTTCACCATGTTGTAGAAGAGACAAGTGCAGAGACTGGGGCCAGCCTGGACTGTCTGCGTGTGCTTGAGGCATCCCCTCAAGCCGGAGGAACTTCCTGGGAGGGCTGGAATACTGAGGGCGTGTGCAGCAGGAGCTCGCTGGCCACCTACGGCCCTGACTGGGGTCATTTTCACAGGTCTGCAGGGGGTCCAGGCAGGAGGCAAAGCCAGCACACTGACAAAATAACCAAGTGCACCGTGCCAAGAGGAAATGTGGACTAAGAACTCTAATGAGTGGGTAAGCAAAGAGCAGAGACTGTGTCAGTGAGAGAGACAGCAATCTTGCCCGCTCCAGCACAGGGCAGAGCCTTAACCTGTAAATCACTGAGAAGCCCAAAATGTTAAAAGAAAATGTGGCCACGTTTGGAGTAAAGGCAGAAGGCGAGAACATAAACTGTTCTAACTCCTGCAGATAATTCACACCAATATACAGAGATAGCCAGCATCCAAGAGACACGAGGGCGGGGTGGGGTGGCGTGGCTTGCCAGGACATAATTACATTTAATCAAGATGGAAAAAAACGATGACCATGTGCTCCATAGTCCCAAATGAAACACACACACACACACACACACACACACACACACACACACACAATCACACACACAAAATCACACACAATCACACACACACAAAATCACACACAATCACACACACAAAATCACACACAATCACACACACACAAAATCACACACAATCACACACACATGCACACACACACACAACACAACACACATGCACAACATCACATACACACACACACACACAATCACACACACACAAAATCACACACACACAATCACACACACACAAAATCACATACACACAAAATCACACACACACAACAATCACACACACACAAAATCACACACACACAAAATCACACACAATCACACACACTCATACACACACATGCACGCACACACACTCGAACAACACACACACATGCACACATGCACATACAATCACACACACACACACACACACACACACACACACACACACACACACACTGCTCCTAAGAATGCCTGACTGTACATTCTCTCATCTTCCTTTATAAGCCTACTCTAGAATTCCTGGCATGGGCCTGAAAGTCATTAGTAATTTAGCTGAAACGTAAAGTTTTACTGCAGCACGTTGGTAGCTATTATGAGGTATAAATCTGTGTGGCTCTGGCAGGTTGAATTCCCTCCTGCCGTTCTCCATCACACTACCATTGAAAGCATTGAACTGTGCTGGGGGTACAAGACTCACGATTTGGAGTTAAATTAGAGACATTAGGGCACTAAAATACTCTTTCCATTCTTTGTCTGTGCCAACCGTTCCAAACTGCTTTCATAGGCCAAATCCTACCACAGAAAATGGGGTCTTCCTCAGGAAAATGGGGCTCAGTAAACTGCCTAGCAAAAAGCACACAGACCTTCCAGAACAGCCAGAAGCAGCAGCCTCTGTTCGCTTTGCCTGTCCTAGCAATTCTCAGCCCTGGCGCAAGGCTGGGAGGCAGTCAGAGAACTCCAGTTCCTCACACAAATTTTAAGACAGTTTTATAATACAGAACAAGAGAAAAATGAGAGAAAGTCCTGTTTTCAAGAGAATTGTCCTACAGTCTTGTAGCTTGTTTTACAGTTCTTGGTTAAGTGCTTCTCAGAAGATTTAGGGTTTGGAGTACAAATGTAGTTTTGCAGTCAAGGCTTTATGTTAGGATACAGTACCAGTAACACATGTGACAGCTGAACTTTTCCCACTGGAGTGACACAGACAAGTGCAAATAAACTTGGGACTGACTCCTGAGTTCTATGTCCTCAGTCTGGGATGGCTGGATTATTGCTCTTTGCTAAGCTTTGAGATATATATTCATTTGGAAGGTATGCTGGATCATGGTGACTCACGCTTTAACCTCCGTACTCAGAAGGCAGAGGCAGGTAGATCTCTGAGTTCAAGGACAGCCTGGTCTACAGAGTGAGTTTCAGGACAGCCAGATCTTTACTACAGAGAAGCCTGGTCTAAAATAAGTAAGTGTGTGTGTATGTATAATTAATTAATTAATTAATTAATTAATTCTGCAGAACCCATCAAAGCTAAGTTCATCAGGCAATGAAACTCATTTGTGTTCTCTGAATGAGTTTGTAAGCACTGATAAGGAGGTGTACACACTGATTATGATGTCTTCTCACTGTCCACACTGCACCCTCACTGTCTACCCTGCCTCTTTACTGTCTACCCTGCATCCTCACTGTCCACCCTACACCCTCACTGTCCACACTGCACCCTCACTGTACACACTGCACCCTGCACCTGCACCCTCACTGTCCACACTGCACCCTCACTGTTCCCCCTGCATCCTCACTGTCCACACTGCACCCTCCCTGTCCACACTGCACCCTCACTGTCCACACTGCACCCTCACTGTTCCCCTTGCATCCTCACTGTCCACACTGCACCCTTGCTGTCCACACTGCACCCTCACTGTTCCCCCTGCATCCTCACTGTTCCCCCTGCATCCTCACTGTCCACACTGCACCCACTCACTGTTCCCCCTGCACCCTCACTGTCCACACTGCACCCTCACTGTCCACACTGCACCCTCACTGTCCACACTGCACCCTCATTGTCCACACTGCACCCTCACTGTCCACACTGCACCCTCACTGTCCACACTGCACCCTCACTGTCCACACTTCACCCTCACTGTCCATACTTCACCCTCACTGTCCACACTGCACCTTCACTATCTACACTGAACCCTCACTGTCCACCCTGAATCCTCACTGTCCACACTGCATTCTCATTCTCCACCTTGCTGTCCACAGTGCTTCGTTTTAGTGTAATGGATAGAATCTGTAAGTCAAAATAATTTTTTCTTCCTCAAACTTTCTGTTAGGTGTTTTGGTCAAAGCAATGCAAAAGTAACTCAGCATTGACCATCAACTCTGACCATAAATTAGATCTTTTCTTTGTTTTGTTTTCTTAGAAAACTGTTTAAATGCTGATGATGTTGTTCTTCCTAAAAAATTAAATGTTAAGAAAACCATTAAGTTTGCTTATAAATATTTCCAGTCAGTGCCACTGATAACAAAATCGCCAGATGGCTCTGCATTCTCCAGGTTCCTAAAGCCTGGAGTGGCTTTATCTGAAGTGCAAATGGATACTGTTAATGGCATTGTCTCCAGGGCCTTCTGGACTGAAAGCTTTTGTCAGCTCTACCTGGGTTGCTGACAAAGTGAGACTTTGACCTTCCATTGAGAAGGCTGTGTGTGTGTGGGGGGGGGGTCACTGCTACACATCATTGCTAGACATCTTTTTTTCAGTGAGTAATAGAAAATATTATTCAATGCATTTAAACTGTAACAGTGGCACCATTGAAAATAACATCATTAAAAATAGCTCAGGAAAAGTAGGTTCTACGTGGACTTTAATCAACTCTATAGATTTTTTTTTCTCACTAAGACTCGGTTATCTGCAACACCACCTGTAGAAACACACTTCCTCAGTAAGTATTCAACAACAGCCCCGACATAGCCATTCTCAGAAGACACTAAACATAGTCTGAATAGTCTGTGTGTGTGTGTGTGTGTGTATGTGTGTGTGTGTGTAAACATTAAGTATCATAACCTGTCCATGAATATAGAAGTTGTATTTACTTAGACCATACCCTTCACCTCAACAAAATTCCTTAGAAGAATCTCTTTTCTTAGAATGATATGAGGTTTAAAATGGAAATCTCTCTCCCTCCCTCTCCCTCCTGTTCCCCCATCCCTCCCTCTTCTCCTCCCCATCCCTCCCATCCCTTCCATCCCCCTGCCCTCCCCTCTCTCCCTACCTCCCCCTCCTTCCTTCCCTCCTCTCTCCCTCCCCCTCCCCCCACATATTCTCCTGATCATCATTATAGCTGTTTATGGCTATGGTGTTATGCATCCCTGATACTCGGGGCATTGAAGAATCTAGGTCTCTTTCTGGGCCTCTAACCCTGCAATCCAGGTACAACAGGTATTCTAATCCTGCTCCTTTTGGACAGGAAAGTTCCCATATGCTGTTGCAGCCTTTCTGAAGGGTAATTTCTTTCCAGGAACCTGCCTTCTCCTTTACAGTCATAACACTGCTCGGGAATTCTGAGGGAATGCTCATCCACGTTGACTGTTTGAGGTTTTCTCATAAAAAGGGTTCTTCCTGCTCTATGGTGTCACTGGTGACAGATGGGTTGTCACTTGAAACTAGTGCACTCCTCAGAGTTTCCCTCACTAACCCTTTGCATGGCTTCTCTTCAGCCAGTTGCTAATGCTTCTTAGCAAGGATCAGAGGGAAAAATACAGACAACGAGCTCCGGTTACATATTTAACAAATAGAATTTATGCCCATTGAAGTTAGAAATTTTCTTTTTAAAAATAACTAAAACTCTTTTAAACATAAATGAAATGATAGAGTTAAAAATGAATAACAAGATGACACAATATGTTTTGGAAAATGAAAGCCTAAAAGCCGAAGTAAATTGTGTATTACAAAGAAATAAATCTAATTGTAAACCATCAGAGACAATGAGGCAATGTGGATGTGATAGAAGTACAAAGAGCTTTTTAATTAGTGGTCTAATAAAGCCATTTTGATTCTCCTTGATGGATACAATTTCTTTCTCCCTCAACTGAGATGGAGCTGACTTATTTCATGGGCAGGCCAATCTCTTCCTATTACTCCACATTTGTTTGCTCTAGTCCTGAAGGATTCTCTATGTCTGGTTACTAACATGTACAATGACAGTTAGCTAGAAAAAGGCAGGCAGCGGCCTTAGATAGATAGATAGATAGATAGATAGATAGATAGATAGATAGATAAAACCTAAACTAAACAGAACAGTGTCACCCATTGATACTTAAAAAAGGGATACAAATAAAAGAATTTATGGTTCATTTCCTCATTCCTTCATGGATTTTGCTTGTAAAAATAAACAAATTTTCAGCATTATAAAAAGACTTTAAAACACAGGCCAGCATTTTACCTGTTCCATACTAACAAGACACCAAGCAGTGTCAGTGGTGGCCCTCTCTGGAGGCAGTGATTCTGAAGTCACCAGCCTGCAAGGACACTCACACCTGAGCATGCTGTGATGCAACCCTGAGCTTACCAGACCTGCAGGCTGGTATCAAATTCCTTATTTCAAGACATCTTATCCTTTGAACAGTACAGGGACAGGGAACAGAATCCACATTAAAACAGAGTCTGTTACTGCTGGGTCTTTATTTCTCGCATTCTGTCCTTCTGAGGAACAGAAATGGTGGCATCAAATGAGATAAGTCACTAGGGTGGTAAAATCCATTTACTTTTAACCCTAGAAAATATTACAGACTTAAATTTTCTGTGTAAGTAATAGACTTAGTCCTAATATGCTTTAAAAGCCCATCACCTCCTGTAGATCTAGAGAAGAAATTAAAGGAAGTGAGTCTTCTTCCATCTAATCCCTAAAAGGATTTGAAAGAGAACCAGCACAGGCTAGATTCAACTCTTCTGGAAGAAAAGGACTAGCATTCCTGTGTGCGTGTCTGTGGACCATCTTTAGTGTGTTTGGTTACAATATTGTTGCTTACTTCTCTTAATCATAATTTAATATTATACTATATATCCCAAAACTTGTCTTGAAGAAGCTACTCGATGATAGTTGAGTATTCATTTTGTTCATGTGTGTTTTTAAAGCCATCAGAAAATAATCTGACATTAAAGTGCCCTTAACCCACCAATAGTGTGCAAGTGTTTTTGTTGCTATGATCAAATTCATAAGATAAAAATTTAAAAGAAAGAAAGATTTATTTGGGCTCATGGTTTTGAGACGTCATTCCACTATACCATGTAGGGCATAGGAAATGAGGAGAGGTTCAAAGTATGGTGGCCAAAAAGCAGGGTGGGGATGTAAATGGAGAGAAAGAGGGAGGGAGGGAGGAAGAGAGGGAGGGACAGATGGACAGATGGATGGATGAAGAGAGAGAGAGAGAGAGAGAGAGAGAGAGAGAGAGAGAGAGAGAGAGAGACTATATTACCTATTACCAGGATTCCTCATTTTCCCCCTTTATTCCACCAGAGTTCCCAGCTTATGGGATGGTGCTATCCATATTACACATTTAGGGTGAGGCTTTCCCTTTTTCCCTTTTAATTAGTTATCCCTGGAAACTCTGCCAAAAGTGCATTTTATTGATTTCCTAGGAATTTCTCCAACTTGTTAAGCTACCAAGAACAACCATCAAAAGTCCAACCCTTGCCAATTTGATGCCTAAGTGCATCGTTTTAACACCATTATACTCACCCCTACCTCACAATAGTTTGTGTTCTTCTCAAACTGCAAAGCTCATTCATCTGTAACAGAACTTATAGTTCCAGAATTGTTCAAAAGTTCAACCTCCAAGTCTCTTCCGAGCCTTGGAGCTAATTCTTAGCCATGAGCAGCTGCAAAGTCAAAACAAGTCACATGTTTCCAAAATACAGTGATGTAGGAAAAGCAAGCTCAACTCAAATGTAAAGAAAAGGACAAAGAAAGGGGGGGGGTGGGATCAATGTAAGACCAAGAACTAAATATGCCAAGAGTTGAACTGTAGTGTTACATGGCATGGTGATGTATGTTCCCACCGACCTGGGCATCCCTGACCCTGTGGCCTTGGCATTTGCATCCTACACTGTCTTTTCCTTGGGCTGACTCTGCTCAGTCCTGTGACTTTCCCCAGTAGATATTCTTAGCATATTTCATTTCCTAGGGACTCCACATAATGTCAGGTTTCACCACTGTAGGTTTATGTATGAGCTTCTCCAGTCCCGGTGCAGGAATCTGATCTGGTGCTCACTGCCTAACCTCGGGGGCCATCCTTTGAAGTCCAAAGGAAGCCCCCATAACCTTGTAACCCTTACATTCTGTGCCCCTGCAAAAGCAACATCACGTGCATGACAGTGTCTGCCACAGCAGCCAGGCCCCACAGGATGACAGCCACTGATTTCCTGAATGTGGAGCAACATTTCTCTTGGTGGCTAAAAGAAGGCATTGCATGAAAACATTTTAAAATTATTTAAAATGTTTATACCTTTGAGCTTGTGATGGATGGGACCCAGTCGATTCCAGAGATGCCCTCAGGGTATCTGTCCCACTGTCCCAGTATACACTAGGCGGCTGCTTCCAAGAAAATGTAATCTCTTTTGCAATCTGACATGGCTCTGACTTTACACGTGCTTCTGTGCTGCACATATTACCTGCTTTTAAAATCATTCTCTTCTGCTTTTTGTACTATAAACTGGAAAGAAGAAGCTAGCCAAACCAATGTCCATCCTAAATTCAGGGTTGCCTTTTATTTCCCTTGCCAGACTAATTAGACCATAACCTTTCAATACTTCCTCCTGTGAGACCTTAAGGAATAGGCACACTGTAGATGAATTCTTAGACAGAATCTAATCCTAACAACTTCTTGTCCCGTTCCAAGTGGGGTCCTTATTCCCATTTGAAATCTCACGAGCGTGGCCTTTCTTCCTCACATCACTTCAGTGTTCTGCTCTTCTGAGCTCCCACCAGAATCATCCATCGAGTTCTGTCTATAATAGTCTTGGGCTTCAAATCAAAACAACCCTGAGATTTCACCTCACACAGTGAGAATGGCTAAGATCAAAAACTCAGGTGACAGCAAATGCTGGCGAGGATCTTGGAGAAAGAGGAACACTCCTCCATTGTTGGTGGGGTTGCAGACTGGTACAACCATTCTGGAAATCAGTCTGGAGGTTTCTCAGAAAATTGGACATTGAACTGCCTGAGGATCCAGCTATACCTCTCTTGGGCATATACCCAAAAGATGCCCCAACACATAAAAAAGACACGTGCTCCACTATGTTCATCGCAGCCTTATTTATAATAGCCAGAAGCTGGAAAGAACCCAGATGCCCTTCAACAGAGGAATGGATACAGAAAATGTGGTACATCTACACAATGGAATATTACTCAGCTATCAAAAACAACGAGTTTATGAAATTCGTAGGCAAATGGTTGGAACTGGAAACTATCATCCTGAGTGAGCTAACCCAATCACAGAAAGACATACATGGTATGCACTCACTGATAAGTGGCTATTAGCCCAAATGCTTGAATTACCCTAGATGCCTAGAACAAATGAAACTCAAGACAGATGATCAAAATGTGAAGGCTTCACTCCTTTTTTAAAAGGGGAACAAGAATACCCTTGGCAGGGAAGAGAGAGGCAAAGATTAAAACAGAGACTGAAGGAACACCCATTCAGAGCCTGCCCCACATGTGGCCCATACATATAGAGCCACCCAATTAGACAAGATGGATGAAGCAAAGAAGTGCAGACCGACAGGAGCCGGATGCAGATCGATCCTGAGAGACACAGCCAGAATACAGCAAATACAGAGGCGAATGCCAGCAGCAAACCACTGAACTGAGAACGGGACCCCCGTTGAAGGAATCAGAGAAAGAACTGGAAGAGCTTGAAGGGGCTTGAGACCCCATATGTACAACAATGCCAAGCAACCAGAGCTTCCAGAGACTAAGCCACTACCTAAAGACTATACATGGACTGACCCTGGACTCTGACCTCATAGGTAGCAATGAATATCCTAGTAAGAGCACCAGTGGAAGGGGAAGCCCTGGGTCCTGCTATTACTGAACCCCCAGTGAACTAGACTGTCGGGGAGGCGGCAATGGGGGAGGGTGGGGGGGGAACACCCATAAGGAAGGGGGGAGGGAGGGGAATGTTTGCCCGGAAACCGGGAAAGGGAATAACACTCGAAATGTATATAAGAAATACTCAAGTTAATAAAAAAAAAATAGTCTTGGGCTTCTTTAACCCATATATGCATGCATTTTAAAAATTCTTCCCACAAACCAGTTCTAAAATTGGGAAGCACATTGGCAGGTAAAGCAATGGCCTCATTCCTGGTACCAATTTTCCATATTAGTCACTATCAATATTACACATGGATCCCACCATGGCTGTTAGATGAACAATTGACAGAGGAGGAGATTTATCTTGACTCACGGTTTCGGAGCCTTCAGTCCACCATTGCTGGACAGGAACAGAAAAACAGAGCTTCTTCTATTATGGCAGGTAGGAGGCAGAGAGAGGGGACTGCCTGTGCCCATGATGTCCTCTTCTCTTGCATCAGAGCCTCCAGGCATTGGGATGCTGACAGCCACACTCAGGACCATCATTCCCTCCTCTCTAGAAATGTCCCCACAGACATATTTGCACTAACAGTCAAGATTAGCTGTGGCACACACATCCTTCTGGAGCTCGTTCACTAGGACAGCAAGAATATCAAGTTAGAAACTGAAGTCATTAGAGACACTGTGTCAGAGAAGATATTTTTCAGAGTTACAGTGTTTGTTCAGGACAGTAAGTAAAGAACAGTGACAACTGCCCTGTCACCTCTGATTCCAGCGTCTCCCGAAGTGACTGGTGTGTCATATTCAAGAATTATGAATAATGGCATATGCTTCCGGCGTTTGACCCATTTTTCTTTTGTCTACTAGAAACCTAGTATTTGTGGTAAACATTTCACTTCTAAGCCACGGGTTACCCAGTTAGTTTTTTGAAAGCTTACCATTCACCTGTTTTATAATTTATTCATGAATATTTTTTTAGTTATGATCTAAAATAGATGATATAAAATGCTTTCCCATATCTAAGAATATGCACACAGGAATTTTAAGAACGGGGCCCCAAAACTATAGGCTGCTTTCTTTACTTTGACTCCTGATTTGTACTTCAACTTTCGTATGGGTAGTCAATAGAACCATTGAAGCATTAATCCCTCTTTAAAGATAAAGAACAAAAACACCTTCCATATTTACGTGTGTTCTATCCATCTGCTGTATTTTGTTTTTGGTTCTCTCTGGAACCCACCGAGGTGGGTGACATGTTTAGCTGCATTTGGAATCCATGGATCTTTTCCATGTTATGTCAGAGACTATTAAGAAAATATTATCATAATTCGTGGCATTATTCACCTTGAGGGGAACTTTTATTATTTTGGAGTCAATACATACTTCAGTACCCCATTTCTCATGATTGGAACTGCAAATTGAATTTACATGCTATAACAGTGCTCCCCCAAACCATCAACCCATGCTACATACATGGAACTCTCATGCTACAGTGGCTCTCTTCACAGTCCTCCTGTCTGGCTTACTACAGCTGACACTTCAGCTCACCGAAGGTCACTTTCCCTTTCTGACAGTTTTATGACACTTTCAAAGAAGCACTGAGGTTTGGGTGCATTCTGATGGGGCTGGGAGTAAGCAGTACTCAAAATTTCAGGCCCTTGATGAAAACGCATTGTGCCCTGTATTTTTCTGTTTCCTTGAAGAGCTTAAATCACTTCATCTGCCCATGTGGCTTGTGTTGACAGCCCAAAAGTAAAATATGACTATCTCAGCTGAAAGTCCCTCTTGCTTTCCTAAACCATTTTATGACACCGGCAACAACTAGGGGTTGGGGAGCTCCCTTCTGCAGGAAGACCTGCACTGTGCCTACACTGGTTGTTTCAGCCTCCTGAGCCAATCCTGCGAGACCAGGCTGAAGATTTCCCTGGCTTTCCAAGAAATCTTAGAACCCACACAGAGCTGGTTCACAACTAGGGGTTCTGTGCAAGCAGCACCCTTAAGACACTGGCCATTTCTGACACGGTGGGGCAGGTATCTGGCAAGGTGCTGCCCACACATCTTGCGCAGGGACTGACATCCAGGCAATCACAAACAACATTTTGCTTTCTTAAGATTTCTTTAGAGGATCTCTTCCCAAGTGCTGACCTGGATTAACCCTACTTAACTTGTTGAAAATGAAGGGATTACAGGAGAAGGTATATATGGTCATGGGCCACTGATGAATTAGACTCTCTCTTGGTGGTGTTTCCTTAGGCCTTTGAAGAGTGGATTGAGGGCAATCTTCCCTAATGTCCCCTCTTAGGGGTCTTGTTTCATTTACAGAAGTCAGTCCTCTGGAGAGAAGTGTAGAAACAAGCTGGGCAGCACTTGTTTTGCTATTAATCAAAAGCAAGAGATGGGGAGCTTCCTTCTTTATCGTTCTCTGGCCTCCTTCTTCTACATCTATATAAAGGACCGAGGTTTTATTTCATTGTAAAAGCTAGTGCGGTGGTGGGAGGAGTGGAGAATGGGGGCTCCTCTCCCCACTGATTTCCTAGCAGGAGCAGTAAATGTATTCTCTGGGATGGCAATTCACACTCTGGAAGGGAGTTTTAGGAAAACAGTAAGGGTGGACCACCAGGTCAGGCACTGCAGCACTGTTTATGAACTGAAAACTTGCAACACCAGATAAAAACAAGGAACACTCTCATGCCTAAAGAATGCAAGACTAGATTGTCATAAGGGCCACACACCATTGAAGCCCGGGTTGGCTGACTTCGCTCAATATTGTATGTCCACTTAAAACACAGTTACAACCAAATGACCTTCTCTTTAACGTTTGAAACATTAACCCATACCAATGCATAGGCTTACCTCACGAAAGTAACTGGGTAGTTTAGAAATATGAACAGTTATTTTGTGGTGATTCATAAATGATTTTTTTTTACATTTTCCAATCTTTTCTACCATACATATGCCTTAATTAGTTAATATAAAATATATAACGTTCTTGCAAAGGGAGATGAAGTTATTATGATTTGTTTCTTGCATAAAAGAGGTCAACAGGAAC